>NW_027509119.1:6345000-6650000 GCF_051911475.1 Siphateles boraxobius | reverse complement strand
CCCATCCTAAATAGATTTCTTCATACACAGTGAAAGGGCAAAAAAATCGTGTACATATAGAAATATAGTGGGTGAATTATGTTTATTACGATGTTCTGATGAACAACTTTATATGCCTTTCTCCACTGACGTTCTAAGTTGTTCAAAGTGTTTATGAGGATGCTGATTTTTAGAAGGCAGAGGTCTGACTCTGAGATGGAGGACGGGCACATGTTTTTTGTGACATTAGCAACAAATTATTAGCTGTTTGATAATGTAGTCAAGCAAAAGGCTAATCATATTAATTACCGTTATGTGTCCGACGTTGTAGAGAGCGATACATACAATGCATTACCATATCTTTGACTTGTAGACAACCCTGTATAATTCTCTCTTCCTCTTCTTCTTGAATCAATTTCTGGTTCAAACATATGACTGAATTAAACCAATATTTCCACTTGCCATATTCTTGCCTTTGTGTAGCATTTACAAAAGTTGACCGAGTGAATCAGGTAGTCTGAGCTTCTGTGACTGAGTGGAATATTTTGCATATACAGGTGGAATTTAAGAGAACCATCAAACCCCTTTTCTATTTCGCAACAACTTTTGGGTAATGTTATATAATCAAGCATACATGGATCCAGTGGAAATAGTACACCATCTGGACATCTTAGCATAATGTTTTTAACATTACATAATGTGGTGCACACTAAATGCAATATTGCATTCTATTTACGAGACAGCATGCAAACTAGGACACAACCTCTGAAACCGTTTCTTCACGATAACCTCAACTTGAGAATAAATCATAACCCCCAATCCTGTATATCTGTCAGCCATTTCACAAGGCTGACATATATGCATTTTTCCTTAAGTATGGCCCTCGATCACTGGGAAATTACCAGCACTGACATTAATGTGAAGGTTTGTTTGGACAGTTTATCTTTCCCTATGTAGTCTGGAATGTCTAATATGCATTTCAACACCACGAGACCCTCTAATAGAGACTGGCCCATGTCAAGCTGTGCTGATAAATCCAGTTCATCTATAATTTTTTGCAGAGATAGCTAAAGCTGAGCAGGTTAAAGCTTTAAGGGCTTGCATGTATTATTGGCCTGACTAGACCCCATTTCCTAAAGGTTGACATACAGATGGAGCTGAGTGAAAAAGGGGCAAGAATTGCAGCAGGAGGAACAGTGCAGTTGTTATTGCAGGATGCGGACCAGGAACACACTGCCAGAGATGTATTATTTGTCTTCAACATGGTTGTGCGCCATCTGACTGGCAACAGATGGGGGTGGATGTGTGCAGATTTGTTGGTTCTCCAACAACAGATGTGATGGGGTCAGTTTGACCTCTTCCAACTGTACAGCCTTGACGATAGGAGAGAGAGAGAGAGAGAGAGAGTGTCTTGACAATGTCAAGATGGACGACTATATATTCCAGGGGGGGATTTATTTGATCAGACTTTGTGAAATTTTTATTGGCAGGGACACTAAAAAAAACTTTTTTTTTTGTCTCGTTCAGCTAAAGTAACAAAATTTTTTGAACATTTTGTCACAACTTAATTTCACTGTGTTAATATACCTAATATATTTGAAATGGAAGGGTACTTAATCTATTTGTGTTAACACTGCATGAATCATTTTTATTAAGATAACTAACTGGTCAAGTGGATCTGTAGTTCCCAGCATGCTTGGGAAGGGTCTGCATTAGGGGGAGTAAATTTAAGGGATTTAAGTGTTATTTTAAAAAGACGTTACAGTAAAATGTTCAGTTATGTTGGATATTTACAGCAGTTTCTGCAATGTCTTTGAATTTCATTGTGCTTGTGCTTAGGCTGTGGGCACACAGTGAATAATAACTGTTCTAATGTTGGTATTGACACCAGTCTTTTCTTATTTGTTCATTATATACGTAATGCGCATTATGACTAATACAAACTAGGAAATTCATTTTCTTATGTTTAATTTTCTTAATTTTAATTAATTAAACCTCTGTAAATTATTAAAATAACAAAATTAAGTTTGACCAACATAGGAAAATTTAGTTTGACAATAAAGTTAATTTAAACTTACTAGAGTAAATTCAATTTGACCTATACCAACTAAATTGTGTTGACAAGCACAGCTAAACAGATTTACTTTTAATGAACACAATTCAAATGTGTGTAAGTATGAAAGCATATTTTGAGTGAGAAGATGTCGAGTAAAAACTGGCGCCTTTGAATGGATTGAAGTAGAGCTGCACGATTAATCTTTAAAAGGTCGCAATCTCGATTTTAACATCCATGCAATCTTATTCCTAAATGACAGCGGTTCAGCTATGAAAAAAGATCCATATAGTGGCTTTCCCGATTGCAGTATTTTTTATTAAAGATATTTTGTGCAAATTTTTTGCAAAGCGATATTCCAATTTTGTGCATGTTTTTGATGGAAACATGGCTACTGGTCAGGTACCCTTTCAAAAGGTACTAATATGTATACTTTTGTACTAATGTATACCTTTAATATACTAATATGCATACTATAGGGGTAGATAAGGTACAAAGATGCAGGTTTTGAAAGGGTACAGGCCCAGTGGCAGCTTTAGTCTGTATTTTCAGAGACTTTCTGCTCAATCACTGCATTCAATGGTATCAGGTGTTGGATCATCTTAACTTGTGCCTACACTCCTATTGGTAGTCACCGCACATTTGCATGCAAGTCTGCGTAACTGTGTTGCATCACCGACATCTTGCATAATCTCCGTCACTAATGTTACCTCAAATTACCAACCTTTGTCTCAAAAAAGAGACTTCTTGATGCTTTTTCAATTAAATCACTGCTATTCTAAACCCTTGAGATGAAGATGGTTAAGGAACATGGTAGCTGGTTTGTATGTGGTCTAAGATGGATGATAAGCCACCTTGAAACCACCTTGAAAAAGAAGGTCTACAAGCTGATCAACCGGAATGCAACTAGAAAACATGTAAATCGAGTCACCATCAGAAGCTGTTTTAGCTGGAATTTTCCTACAGGGATAAAAAGCAAATGCTTCATTTATGTCAGAAAATAGAAAAACAGATCTTGCTTTGATCCGTGACCAGCGCATTGTAATGATTTACCAACATTATGGAACAAATCCCTGCTTACTTAATCCTAAGAGACATTCCGTTTGCAGAGCCAGGAAGGAATCGAAATAGTCAAATGCAAATGCATTGCTTCTACTTGAGCTAATAGACATCTAGGATTAAACAGTGCATTTACAATTATGATTTATGTCAAACAAAAAATAAGCAACAAAGAACATCAGGGCAAAATGTTAAATGGTTGAACAAACAGAACAGTCTGGCCCATCGGTATGCGGGACATGCTGTAATCATGTCCCACAATGCAAAGTAAACAGGGGAAGGTCAAGCTATGGTCAGCAAGACTCTTGATGGTTTTATGCTAGCTAGTGGATTGACAAGAAATGAATGTAACGGCTCGACAACAGTAAACACACCAAATCCATTCCTGCTGAACTGTGGCTGAAACACTTGCTTGCTGGAAACAGTGCCAAAGACATCTGTGGTACTTTCAAACTACAACTGTACGTGCGAATGACATTCATTTATTATTTCAAGACGATACCCGATACTTCACATAACGGATTTACAGACATAACATTATTTACTGCAAACACAATGGAAAATCTCTCCCTTTCCCATAATACAGTCACGTGGAGTCTACAGTGCGAGTCGGGTGACGCGGCACAATGGAACTGGATCGCTTCTATTATCGCCATCTACTCAAAATAATATTTAGGCCTATATTCATATTAGGTTTTAACATTAACTAATACACTTAATGAGATATATTTGTCAGACATACTGTACATAAATGAACGTTTACTATTAAACCAAATGCATTTTAAATACACTATAACGGCGTTTATACGATTTTATTTAAGTCTATTTTGCTCACCAGGACTGCATTTATTTGATCAAAAATACAATAAAACAGTAATATTGTGAAATATTATTACAATTTAAATTAATAACTATTTTCTGTTTAAATATATTTGTAAAATGTAATTTATTCCTGTGATAACAAAACAAGAATTTTACTGTGACTTGATTTCAATCAATCTAATATGCTGATATTACAACAACAACAAAAACTTCACAAACAAATACCCAACATGTGAATGGGCAGAGAAGGCAGACATTAAACATTCATATCAACATCTCAGGACAGACTACACACAGGTACAGGATGTAATACACTCATAAACATGCTACAGGTGCACAAGCATAACAAAACCAGCTCTTGAAAGATCCACAACCCTCCCAGACATCACAGCAGACATAACTACACACAGCGCAGCAACAATGATGATATCGGTCAAGAGTGCAGTAATGTTTTTATATTGAATATTCACTCAAATACAAACCGTTAGTATACCGACACGCTCTCCGAAAGAGAGCATGTTGAGTACGTTCCCATGTTCAATGGCATGCAGACCTTGACTACAGAACAGCATAGCCCTCTGGGAAAGACGACAATGTGCTGGAGGAGTGCCACGATGACCCAGCTAACCGAGTGAAAGTGCAAAACTCAACTTGTGGATGCCCTCTCACATTCTCACAAGTATAAGAACACAAACACACACACACACACACACACACACACACACACACACACACACACACACACACACACACACACACACACACACACACACACACAGAGCAGGAGATGTTTATAGGGCTCATCATATCATAACCCCAAGTTTATCAAGGTGCAAGTGTATTTTTCATAGAAGATGGCATGAATTAAAATAATGCATGCCCGGATATATGCAAATACATATAAATAATGTAAGAAGTATAGATCATAACTGATTTGTTGCCCAAATGTTACTTAGTGAAACTCTTTTTCCCAATTAAATTTTGTTTAATACTGTTTTAATGATTAAATGAAATATTAGTAATGTAACAAAAAGCATGTCTAATTAATTGAAATCATGAAACCTACGCAAATAAAAAAAAAATTAAGGTAAAAAAAAAAAGAACTTTTTAAGGGCCCTGTGAAATCCATTTTATTTTTTCCCAAATTGCGTTTTATTTTTACCAAATTCTGTGTTTTTAGTTTTCGTTTTTCTGGATTCCATTTTAATGGTTTAATTCAATTTTAATAAACATTTCTAATCAATTTAAATCATTTATAATCATTTTAATTAATAAAAATGTAACAATTTAATGATTTATTTACATTTTTACAATAATTACAACAATATGAAATGTTTTATCTTTTTCAGAAATTTTGTGTTGGGCGTTTTTCTGGATTTATCATTTAATGCAAATGTATTATCAAAAACTGCTGGACAGCTGTGGCATTGTGCAGGGGTCGCCAGACCCACACTGAAACCCAACAGACCTAAAATCTGATGTTATTAAACATCAAATATGTTTTGATTGGTTGTGATTGTGTCCCGCCGCAGACAAACAAATTATTTGATGCTCAAAACTTGTTTATACGAGAGAAAGTAACAAAAACCAGACCTTGACCTAATTTCTTCCATATCTAATATCCCCTACCATAACACATGTAAACTCAGTCTGTATATGTCATCTTTAACGGTTTCATGAGCAGGGAGGCTCTATTTGAATGATGAGAATGACAGCTCCGCGTGTCAGCGACCTTGTTTATTAAAGATCAATTAACTTCCTGCAGACTGAGCTTTTCCCAGAAGAACGAGAATGAATCCGAGCTCAAAGGCTAAACGAAGTGCATGTTGATCACTTACGAGAAACCTTTTGACCTGCTATGGCAACTGACCTGTCTACATATTCATGCCGTGAGTGAGAGCGCGTGATTTCTCACAAGGGACGTAATAATATATCAGGTGTCACTCCGAGAACCAGACTAGTTGTTTTTTCGTCCTTCAAAACTCCATTTGAGGTGACTTTGAGGTATCCATGGCATAAAAACAATCTCAAGCAGAGGAACAATGAGCTAAGATTCATTTAGGTTACATAAAAGCACTCATTTACAATGCTGAAAAAGGTTTAGGCTGTAAATCATGGCAAAGAGGTAGTTGTAAATGGATCTTTGTGGGAATTGTTTTGTTGACTTTGTGGTCAAATCTTTGATTTCCTTTGGCTCAGAGGTAAAAAAAAAAAAAAGCACGGAAAAAAGGTGTTTACTAAGACAAGCATTGCAATTACTCATACTTAAGGTTAGGGATTCAAACAAACCCACATCCAAGGCGCATAACCCGTTAGTCATTCATATCCATTTGTGCTATGAATTACGACACCCCGAATCATGTATTTCTATTATTAAGGGATCAGACTTGCGCTTCAAGAATGCAAAAGCCAACATTGAGCTCTAGTGTGTCTGCGGTAATGTCCATACTTCCGTATGTAGTGGCAGAAGAGAGACGGCGTTCAAGCCTTTATCTCCTGCCAAGCCGACACTGAGAACCTCAATAACGCAGTCAGGTTTAGAGCAAGGCTACTGAGAGTGAAGGGGGAGGGCATGTGGATCACAGGCTCACGGAAAAATGCATGAAGGTTTAATTGTGGTGCGACACAGGGATCATCTGAGGATAGCCCTGAATGCTGCATTTAAAGTGCATCTTGCTGAGGTTAGGATTGATTTCAGTTGATGAGTGAAATATATCAGTTGTGTTGACCATAATAATTTAGCCTGTGGTTTGTGTGATCTCAATGACATAAGTCTACTAAGCCTAGACTTTTCTTTAGCACTGCAAAACAAGCAAAGTTTTACTTACAGTATCTCTCTCAACAAATGTGTTGTTTATCACGAGAGCTTCACAAATCCGTCAGCTCTTTTTTGTGTAACGTTTTAATCAGGATTCGCTCTTACATAAAAATGGCAAATGGGAAACAGGAAAACAGGAACTTCAGGGTTTAAAAAATAGCTTTCAGATGTCTTAATGAAAGACTTGGATTGTTCGCCTCACCGCACGCAACCTAGGGCTCTCGGGAACAGTCTGATTAGCAGGTGCATCTCATCGATGAAAATGAACAATGACTGTGGAAACATTTCTGATTGACCTATAACTACTTGGTGGTGCTTGGTTGCACTTGAGTATTAAACGAACATGACCCTCAACCAGCAATGTTCATGTTAAAAATATGAATGACGCCTAAAATTGTGGCTTGTTGAGAAAAGTTGTGCTATTGCTTTTCTAAGCATTTCGCCAAATGCTCAAGTAAAATTTAAATTTTCGATAAATTTATTATGCGTGTCTGTGTAGTGTTTATTTTAGTCCATAGGTGGTGTTGTGAAGGATTCCCCAATCCTTGAAAGCGGAGTGACATCATCTGGGATTTTTATTATACTGATATTGTTGAAATATAATCACAACATTTTTGGCCAAATTGTGCCACCTTACAAACAAGCAGAGCAAACCTAGAGCTTATATATATATATATATATATATATATATATATATATATATATATATATATATATATATATATATATATATATATATATATACACTCAAAAAAATAATCTGTTCAACCAACTTAATTAACTTAAGGAAATCTTTTCCACGAAATTGAATTATATTTATCCAACAAAATCGAATTTGTTTGAAATGACTTGTTGTAATCTTGCTGTATGAACTTAAATTAATTTGGTCAAGACTACTAAAATAATTGTGTTATTCCCACTAGATAATTTTTTTGTCAAGTTAGATTTTTTCCCCAAATCATGTAGCCCTACCCAGTATGCAACTATATAGTGTAGCAATGCCCTAACAACCACCCAGAACACCCTAGCAATGTGCTAACAAATACTCTAAATACCTGCAATATCCTGGAAGATCTGAAGTTCTTTCTAACCATCTTCAAGGTATGAAATTCAAGTTCTGACAAGTTGGCAAAGTTGTGTACTCTTGAACACGAGGGTCAGCAACCTGATATCTGATTTCATCACATCTCTCTCTGTGCAGAGTGAGTCACTGAGGACGGATCGTAGAGCAACCCTCAATTAAAAAGCAACAGAGTCAGTTGTGTCTGTCTCTATGACAACAATAATGTGGGTACGTGATGGATCGGTGTTGAAAGCCAGACACTCTCCAAATCCCTTCAGCCTCTGCCTTTCCTTTTTCCCACTGAACCACGGCGTAAACAAACTGGGCTAGAGTGACTGTCACACTAGTTAAAGATTTCCTTCAGTGATAAGCTTTAGAAAAGCCTAAAGCCAAAGTTCTACTGCAAAAATTATTTTTCGTTCTTCACGTAGGGATAAAATACGTCACATTTATTTATATAGTAAATTATACAAAAGATTGTTTTAAGGCCAGACACTACAGATGAATAAGGTAAACTTTTTAACTAGCAGATATCACCATGAAACTTTCCCAGTTGACTACCTACATTAAAATGAGAAAAAATGTATTACAAGTTTTCTGTAATTTAATGTTTAAATATGCAAATTGGGCATGATCTAATTAAATATGTGCTAATTTGCATATATTTTAAAAAACGAAATCTGAGTATTGGATAAAGCCAAGTTCAATTTTTTTTTTCATTGTGTTCACATATTAGATGGGAAGAGGATTACAGAGGGATTTATGGATATCTACTTTTGTTATCCTGTAAATCAGAATATTCTGTCAATAGCCTTAAAAAATTATTTTCGCCATGTTTTTTGAATAAAATGTTATATAAATCAGGCTAGGAATAATATATTTACAAATCCCTTTGTAAATGTCTTCATAATATAACTATTTACAAGACTGGAAAGTTTGGTGTATATAGGTGCTACTGAAGTAGAGATTTCGGACTTGGAGTATGAGAGAAAAGTCATTTTGAGAAAACATGCTTTAAAGATTTATATTGTAAAATGAGATTGCATATTTAGAGTTAAATCCACCCTTTCACTTTCACAATTTGTTGCTGATAAAAAGGAAATGACCATATTTGGATCCGACAGCCAGTGGCGGTTCTAGACCATTTCAACTGGGGGGGCCAAGCTGGGGCCAGTTGTGCTGTTAGAGGGGCCAGTTACATTTAGACCTTATTGTTGTCATATCATTTTCTCTACTGCACTGCAGGCATTAACAGGCAAAATACCATGTTTATAATCATTCAACAATGCATTTGCATTTCCATTATATTTTTACATTTGCATTACATATTCAGTATTAGTCACAGTAACTGTAATTGACATGATGTCCTTCTTTCTCTTCATTTTGGTGAGAACTATAGAGCAAAAGCAATGGGGACCAAGAAGCTTATTAATTCATTTACTGAAAATAACTGACTTGCTAGGTAACTACTAACCGTTTACAGGGTTCCTGCACGCTTTTTAAAGTCAAATTTAAGGCTTTTTAAGACCTGAAGAAATCAAAATTCATACCGTATTTTAGGGGTGTGCAATATTGACAAAAATATATCTCAATATTTTCAATGTTTTGTTGATAATTAGATGATATTTTACTGATTGTGTTTTTGTGCTGGTGACATGGCTGGTTTAGGCCTGTTGTTGACAGCAGACTCACAAAGATATTCATATTTTTTAATATTCTATGCAGTGGTCAGTTAACAGCAGGGACCGAAATCAATTTTTTAATTAATTATTTATTAATTTAATTTGCCACATTAAATTGATTTCCAGGGGCATTTTCACCTATATATGGACATTCTCTCTAAACTTATTTAGAGTTATGAATCACCTTTTATGTCAAATACTAACATTCAAATTATACAGTAATTATACTTATTTATACAATAATACTTAATTATACAATAATTATACAGTACCACTGTTACCAGTCAAATGAAATAATTTAATCAAAATCCATCTTTGCAGTGCAGTCTAGAGGTGACACAGAAGTGGCATTAATATATTTACACTCCATTTATAATTGCATAAATAAAGCTATGAGATTTTTTTCAAATCAATATTTAAATATGAAATGATTTCTAATTGTAATGTTCTGATTAAAGGGTACTTTAAATATGAAACTAAAACCGCCAGTAGGCGGCGGCAAGTCGCTGTTTTAATAAGTGAGTTGAGGGATTCATTCATTCAACGGATTTGTTCAAACGGCTGATTCATTCGGGAAAGGAGCAAGTGATTCCTTCAAAACACGGATTTCAGTCAAGAAAGCATCGCTGTCTGTTGCATTGAGACTCTGCTACGGTTTCATTTTGAAATTCTAGTCGGCGAAATAAAGGGAAAACAAACAATATTGACAATATTGTGTCTAAAAAGTAACTCCCAATGTTCACTTATTGTTAATTTAACTGTTGTATAACATCTGTATCACAGTTGCAATTGTGCACGGGAAAACGGCACTCTTGCTGATCTGATATAAGAACATAATATGATATAAATATAAGACATAAACTAATTTGGGGACATAGCCTACCTATGAACCGCAAAGAGCAGTGAAAGGACGATAGACAAATGCGACGTCAGCTCATAGTGGCTCGTATACAGTTAAAACATTGATTACAATATCATAATAGACAATACACATCGCACACCCGATACGCACATAAAGAATGAACTTGCAACTGAACTGAAATTTACCAGCTTTCTCCTTCTCTCCTCTCTCGCGTGCAGGAGACAGACGTTATTCTGCCGTGATTCCCGCGAATTTGATGCGAATTGTCACGTGAACAAGCAAATCCTCAAAGATAGAATAATAAAAAAAATAATACGCATACAACGATAGCAAAAAAACAGTTTTGTAAAAATTATTTCACACTCCACATTTAGGGGGGCCACAAGGGGGGCCAAGCTTGTTGTCACAGGGGCACGGGCTCCCCCGGCCCCCCCTCTAGAACCGCCACTGCCGACAGCATTGTACAGGAGAGAGAGAGCTTTCTAAAGGTGTGTGTGATGACAGAGTGCCGGCAGCGCTCGCGGAGCAGTGGGAGGATTTAGAACGCCAACTTTTGATGAATTTATGAGAAATCTACAGACGCAAACAGACAAAGTGTAGTAAAATAAAGACCTAAATGTGTATTTCTGACTTTTTTTCACCACAAGTCTGAAAGACGACATGTTATTGAAGAGAAATATCCCAAAATCTCAAAATTGACCAGTGAAAAAAAAAAAAAACGATGCGTTTGCCTGCCGTGTCTCGCCTTAAAGCAAGCAGCTTCATAGTAATAAACATGAAAGTGTCGCTTTCAATTTGCTATAAAGCATCTCTCCAGTGTGTTCATGTTTTTACCCGCATCCGACCTCGATGGACTAAACAGATGAAATGAAACACAGGAGAGATGAGATGGTTCTCACTGCGGAACATGAAATCCACGGGGAGGAGTCGGATCCAGATCCAACTCCTCCCACCCTACATACACATAAACCTTGCCAACTCCGCCCCCTGATCCCTAAACACACCCCTAATCCCTAAACCCAACCCTAATCCTACCCATCTCCCCCCCCTTCGATCTTGATCCGACTCCTCCCAGTGGATCTCGTACTGCATTGAGGTGCTACTGGGAGAGTTGCACATCAAAGAAGGCGGAGCCTCAGAGCCTCACCCTCCAATTATGTCATCACTTTTTCAAGTTCGCTTTGGCAAGCAGTTTCGAACTCTTGAAATTAACTCCAACCGAACTTCGTTTTGGCCCGATTTTGTTTGAAATGACGTCACACCAGTTTGTTTTTCGATTTCGCTAGACGTACATCAGGGCGTTAAGAGTTAAACTGAGCAGATTGAGACAGGTGGAAAGTGCCCCCTTCTTCCAGTATTAGTGAGTGTGGGTGCCAGTGTTGATGTGCTATGATTAAGATCCAGTAACTAGAGCTGCCAGTATGCCTGCTGCCAGTCTGACCTCAACTGTTACTTACCCGGTAAAAGGCCGTCGTCAGGGGCAGCAATGCGGCGGCCACAGTGTATTCCTCTGAGCTGGAGCAGTCCTGGAGTAAACAGAGACGAGGAGAAGTTAGATGATATCACTGAAGCACATAAGCTGATGATAAAATGAGCTTTGGCCAATTGTGCACAAAACATGACGTCACTTGCTATTTTCCCATGTTATTAGGTATTTCAAAGTATTGGTTGCATGACCATAAATTGGTTGCATGTCCATTTTTTCTTTAATAAATAAATATGGCCAGAGAAGGCATGCGTATTTAAAAGAGGTTTGGCTTCCATTCAGTCGGATTTGTATGCTTTCATACTGTTTTCATGCATTCTTTCAATATTTTACATAATCTTGCCCTCCGACACAGTTTTCTGGCTGTTACGATTTTCAATTTAGTAGTCATTTCATATTTTAAATTCTTAACTGACAAGACATCGTCCTATTTAAACTGAACAAAGCTATTAAATCAAAACTTGGGTTGTTGCATAAAAAGAGCAACTGGTGTGGGAGTGACATTATATTTTATGAGGATCCTGGAAATAGTCAAAGCCAGATGACTCCTTTTTAATGAAAAAATAGCTATTGCTTTTATAGCTCCATGAAACGTCCCCGATTTATGATTTGTTGTGTGTGATGATGTGGCACTGCAAAAATCAGTTAAATAGATGAAGGCACGTTTATTTATCAAGATTTGTCCCTTCTATATGTTCTATATTGTCTTATATAGGAATGAAGATGTTGTAAGCAGTGTCAGGATTAAATTTCAATACAAAAAGCAGCCACCACCTCTGCTCTCTATCCTGGCATACACATCTAAATGTAAAGACAGCAGCAAATCTAAAACATCAGTTCCTGCACAGATCTCACATGCCTGGCCCCCCATGGATGGTGCAGCATGCGTTATTTCTCTCAGTACATCGGGTTTGGTGTAACCTTACAATTGTGATCACCTCATTGTAATGAACACGTAGTTCATTGTGATGAAACCCCTCGTTTGCCAGGGTATCTGAAACATTCCAACATTTTAAGCTTCTGTACAAATAAATCACTGGAAATGATCTCGGAGCAAAGACTGTAACCCTTTACCATTAAAAGATCCCAATTATTCTGCGGGGAGAAATGACACTGCTCAGACTATATTTTCCTGAAGAAAATGTCAGTGGTGCTCGTCTGTGAAAAAGTCATCATGATGCTTACTGGTAGTTTACTGGCCTAAGTCAGAAGAACCCTATCAGAAGTAATGTAGTACAACCAACATGTAAAAAGAAAGGAAAACACCAACAACAACAGGGAATTACATAACAGAGGGGTCAATATGTCTCTTAAAATATCAGATAATTTTACCTTTTTATGACAGGGCTCAACAAGGACAGTTTGTGAGCTTAGAATTATACGGTTCTATCTCCACTTTTGGTCGAAATTGAGTTTTTGACAATCTTATCCATTAGGTGTTTATTAATGCCGGTGTGGTTTTGTCAGTAGATATTAATAAAATAGAAAGGTTCCATCTCACAAAACAGCAGGGATGTAAAAACTTTGATGCTCAATTTCTCAGAACTACCCTAAACGGAGATAGAACTGTATAATTCTAAGCTCACGAGTTGACAGAACTGATCAGGCCAGTGCTGCATCATCAAAAAAGTTGATTGTTTTCACGTGTTTAAGCCTGGGCAATTTTAATGTTTAAGCGCAAGAAGACGTGAAAGACAACTCAATTTGTTACATGCACAGTTTTGTGCACACGCATCCGAAAAGCACACGTAGAAAGCCGTGTCTCAAACAGCGTGTGAATACTGAATTGAGTTCTCTTTCATGTCTTCTTGCGCTTGAAAGGACAAATTCACACAGAATTATGATAAAAATGCCTGTATTGCAGAGTATCCTCATAAACTTAGTCTGTTTTGTCTTAAGTGAATGTTAAGCATTGAGAAATAAAACATGTGTATCAGTAAATTGGATATGTGCATTAAGTCTTAAAGTGACAGCAACCTAATAAACCCGCGGCTGTCTGTGTTTTTTAAATGTTAATCAAATAAGAAAATACAAATAAAAAAATCACTTACTGTTCTTACTGTAACTTTAATAAGGATGAATAGTAATTATTTTACATTTGATTACTTTATTCAATTTCTGTACCTGAAAACTTCTGCTAGACAATGTGATGTGGTGTGAAAAATGTATGAATAATATGTAATGATATAATAAAAATGAGTTTTTACCATATATAAAAACAATTTTTATTGTGGACATGTGTCATTGACCCATTACACTGATCTTCTTTAACACATATTCAGCTCAGTATGTACAGTAAGCACACACATACCCTTTGTACACGCCAGTAATCAGACATGTCACTCATGGTGTGAATTAATTTCAGGAAAGGTCAGAAGAGTGTTGCTTGTCTGCTGCTGCACAGCACGTATTTATCTTTACTCATCCAGGATTAGGGGAGGATGTTGAGTGATTGTGACTTGCCACAAACTATACGTGCTGCTGCACAAGTGTGAGCAGTTTGAATGGAAGAGCACATGGTATGATGTGACTCACTTGCATCCTGTTTTACTCCCATATAGGCAATGTGTCAACTTCCTGTAAACCAAAACCTTTATTTTGATTGCTTTCTAGGAATGGCTTTGACACAGCAGTTTTAGAAGTACAAATGCAGACTTTGTGAACATGACAAAATTGCTTCTCTGTAAAACAGAGGTTGTGGTCAACCTAATTGTAAAAAAAAGCATGCTATTAATGTTGCAACACTCATGCTTAGTGTTAGGGTTTTTGAACTATAAAGTCACCATAAAATCAAAATTGACCATTTCTATTTTTTATGGAATATTGCATTATAAATGCATCATGTGCACATCATTACAAACAAAAACCATGTGCCCTTGTTTAGTCAAAATAACATATCCCTCCCTCTTGCAGCGACACCTCTTCTCTCAAAATCAAGACCCATCCTAATTTTTTTCTAGTTTGAGAAGCCGTTCCACTTGTATATACATCACAATAGGGGAGAAAAGATTAGTGAAACTTCAGTTTCATGCTGACTATAAACTTGAGGTAAGTACATGAATGATGATACATTATCAGTCAAAAGTTTGGAATAATTGTGGAACAGTTGGAAAATCTAAACCAGCATTTTAGATTGATTTCAGAAGGAACGTGATGATGCTAAAAATTCAGCTTTGCATCACAGGAATAAATTACATTTGAAAATATATTCAGACAGAAAACAGTTATTTTAAATTGTTAATCTTAATTATTACAAACTTGT
The DNA here is from genome assembly GCF_051911475.1 of Siphateles boraxobius. Lineage (NCBI taxonomy): Eukaryota > Metazoa > Chordata > Actinopteri > Cypriniformes > Leuciscidae > Siphateles > Siphateles boraxobius. The sequence goes on along the minus strand of NW_027509119.1, from coordinate 6,634,914 downwards.
TTTTTTACAGCAGTGTACCTCAAACGTAGCATATCGAGGACAGGTGTACTTTTCCCAAGCAAACAAACTTACAATTTATGCTTGGCAGATGGAAAAACTGTTGAAAAAAAAGAAAAGAAAAACACACTCTGGCATTTAAAGAGGGACCAGAGCCATATCTAGAGACCAAGATATCATAAAGACTTAGGGTTGGGCTCTTTTCATTTGAATACCCAATCAACCTCTTAGCAATCACCCAGAAAACCTTAGCAACCACCCACAGCATCCTAGAAGTGCAGTTACTTTTATACAGACAAGCACTACTTTTAGTTACTTTTCTGGTTACTTTTATTGCAATAATGTATCCTATCTCAATTGTTGTTAAGGGATAGTTCACCCAAAAATAAAAATGTTGTCATCATTTACTTCACCTCAATTTGTTCCAAACTTGTAATAAGTTCCTCCTTCTGTTGAACACAAAAGAGAATATTTTATGAAATGTTGGTTACCAGACAGACGGAAGCCATTGGTTTCCATAGTATTTTTTTCCTACTGTAGAAGTCAATGGCTACCGTTGCCAAAATTCTTTAACATATCTTCTTTTGTGTTCAACAGAAGACAGAAACTAATACAGGTTTGGAACAACATGAGGGTGTGTAAATGATGACACAATTTTAATTTTTGGGCAAACTATCCCTTTAAGCCAGCGGTTCTCAAAGTGTGGGGCGCCCCCCACTGGTGGGGAATAAAGACGTGACAGGTAGGGCGCACCAGACGGGAGGAAATTTTCCTATTCATGCCTTTATATCTTTATTTGTTGATGGCGAGTCCACATTGTCAACTTCATCTTTGCAGCGACACAGAAAACACCAGTTTATTTATAAACAATTAAATGTCTCCTTGCTATTTTTTACACATTCATAATCATTACTTTTGCCGGTTCTTTGTGGCAAGCTTTATGCGTGCGCTTGTGCGATTGAGTGCGGCAATATAACTCTCATTATCCTGTATAGCCTATTTAAGTAATTAAATCAATATAAAGGGGCGATTTGTCCACTAATGGCTTAATTTTTTTTTAATTTCACATTTTTAAGTAAAATATTATGTTAGTCCACAGCCCCCAACCAGGCGGTGCTGATGCTATGACGAGTGGCACTTTTATTTCTTTTCTATTTTTGAACACATTTCAAATTGTGACACAACTGCACTTTAATTTTCTCTATTTTTGAATTTCATGCAAGTTATGACACAGCTGCACTTTTTATTTTCTTTATTTTTGAACTTGCTGTTATTTTATGTAGATAATTAGTTTGTATTTAGGTACAACTTGTTACTATACTGATACTACTTGTTACTTCAATAAATTGGAACATTTTAAGCTTGTTGCGTGTTTCATTAGCATTGTGTTGGGGCGATGGGGGCAGGTGGGGCTCAAAAATCCCCCCTTGTCCAAAATGGGGAATGACCGAAAAAGTTTGAGAACCACTGCTTTAAGCCAACGAGGCTGAGTCATACCGGAATCCTGTGGCCTCCTCCTGTTTACCTGGCCTCATGGGAAGGTGTCCTAGGGAAGCTACACTTGTTCAACATGGGAATGATGCACTTCACAACTTCCCAGCACATTTATTTCTCTAGCTTTCACAGAGCATTGAGTAAGTTCATCTGACTGCAAAGTCAGATATCACTCACTGAATGCTCTTTTTCCAAGTAAAAGAATTTAGCACAGTGGGTCTCCTGCTCTAGAGTTCACATGGAGCAGTGGCAAAACAACTGCAGACAAATGAGGAAAAGAAATGAAATCAGCAGGTGGTCCTAGACTTAAAAAAAATAGATGTGTGAGACCCCAGTGTGCCTAGCAAACGATTATCACAGGACTCATTTGAATGAGCAGATAACACGTTTACTTTAAAGGAATCGTTCACCCAGAAACTGTTTTGGGCGCTTGAGAGAACTTCTCTATATGTGCTATATGTAATTTCTGCGGAACTGTTACTAGTATCTGATTTCACAAATAGTTTGTTTTTGAATATAAAAATATCGACAAAATGTAGCATACTTGCTCTGCCACTCAATTTAGAAGAAGAGATTTGCTTGTTGTTGTCATCTGTTATTGTTGTACAAGTTTGTACAAGTGTAGGAAATCGTAGTAAAATAGGCCTATATCATTTCCTGAAAAGGCGGTGGACTTATATATCAATATATATATATCAATATATATATCAATATATATATATATATATATATATATATATAAGGAATCCTGATTTTTTTTTTACATAACGGTTTTCAACATTGATAATAATAATAAACGTTTCTAGAGCAGCAAATCATATTTGAATGATTTCTGAAGAATCATGTGACAGAAGACTTGAGTAATGATACTGAAAATTCAGCTTTGCATCACAGAAATACATTTTTAAAATATATTAAAATTAGGGCTGGGAAAAGATTAATCGCGATTAATCGCATCCAAAATAAAAGTTTGTGTTTACATAATATATGTGTGTGCACTGTGTATAATTATTTTGTATATATATATATATATATATATATATATATATATATATATATATATATATATATATATATATATATATATATATATATATATGTATATATATATATATATATATATAAATACACACACATGCATGTATATATTTAATAAATATTTGCATGTATATACTTTAAATATTTATTTATAATTTATATTATATATAAATATAGATTTTTTATATATAAATATAATTTTTTTCTTATATGTATACATGCATGTGTGTGTATTTATATATACAAAATAATTATACACAGTGCACACACATATATTATGTAAACACAAACTTTTATTTTGGATGCGATTAATCACGATTAATCTTTTCCCAGCCCTAATTAAAATAGAAAACAGTTATCTTAAATAATAATAATGTAATAATATCTCACAATATTACTGTTTTTTTGTTGTTGTTGTATTTTTAATCAAATAAATACAGCCTTGGTGAGCATAAGAGACTTCTTTTGAAAACATAAAAAATCTTCCTGATCCCAAACTTTTGAACGGCAGTGTGTTTATATACATAATATTGTTTAAACAGATATAATAAATAGAATAAGTAAGTGTCTCATATCCTTGTATGTGTCAGTGTGTCATTAACTTAACGTAAGAACCACACATGAAACATTGTGCTTCTGCATTGCACAGGCAAACGAAATTCATGTGGGTTTCAAATTACATGCGGTGGGTAGATGATGAAAAGACTTCAGGATTATTGACTTAATTGAATGATTACAGAGCACCTTCGGCAAAGGCTGCTGTTACAGCGTCGTTCAAAACGCCTGCAGAATGGATGTGCAAAGCTCTGATCTACTTCCCTTCACCCCCAGCACAGCATAAAACAAATGTGTGACTGACAGGCTGAGTATGTGTTTGCAAGGGCCCCCTGCCGATAAAGCTGGCCCATAACCCTGCGGCTCAGGAAATGACTGGGATGCCATAGTGCATCTCCACTTCAGAGCATGCCAGACCTCTGCTGGGCTTGCATAACATTCAGCACCAGAACCCGCTACAGCTGGACATAGAAGGAGAAAACAAGATTCTGTAAATTAGGCTTATTAATGGTCTTGTTTTAAACATGATAAGGTCTATCATTTATAGCCTGGCGAGATAAGTACAGTTCAAGAGCACTGACTCCGGCACCATTCTTTCATCTAAAGTTGAACCAGGAGGTGTCCTTCATGTTAACAGTCATCAACAGCAAACACCCGAAGAATGCACAACAAATATTTGTCAACAGCTCTCTGATTTTCCCAGAAGTTGCATAAAATCAGGCTAGCTCCACTGGGATCGTGAGTTTTGCGAAGGAGGGATGTGGTACCACGGCTCTGTCCTCATCTGTTAAACGCTACGCAAACCGGCGGATCTCAAACAGATGGACCCACAGTCCAGACGTCTGAGATCATACGCATGTTTTGATGACAACTAAATAGTCAACATATTATAACAAACACTTTGGAAAACAACAATAAATGTCATCTAGCATTTTAACTAAAGCAATGTGATGATTCAGGGAAGTAGGAATGGATGTCACAAGCGTGTTTTCTTGTTTGCTACTATCGCAATACAAACGGAATGCACACAGTTTTAAGTATTTCCATACCTTGATGCTTTTCTTCACAGATATTTTAAAACAAATCAGACTTTAAACCTTTTGTGAATTAATCTGATTAATCAACACTTATCCTGATGCTTTTCTTCATGATTATTAAAAAAGAAATATAGCTTTAAAGGTGCAGTGTGTTATTTTTAGCGGCATCTAGTGGTGAGGTTACGAATTGCAACCAACAAAAGTTACGGTGGTCGACAGGAAAATGTCATCGTCTGAGACAGCAGAGTAGCCAGTTCAGCAATGAGGTTTCTTTACAAGGATAATAAATTATGTTTAGTTAATTGTTCAGTAAAACTATATGTAATTGCAAATATTATTCTTACTTGTTCATCGTGTCAGTGTTTTATTCGCTGAACTAAGCTTGCTTCCTTGCACGAAGAGCAACATAGTAACGAAACGCGTTTGTCTGTTTAAGGCTACCGTAGAAACATGTCGGCGCATTCAATGTAAGGGAACCCGTGGTGTATGTAGACAGAAACTGCTCATTCTAAGGTAATACAAATATAACAGTTCATTAAGTAAGGTCTTTATACACCACTGAAAACTTCTTTTTCAAGGTAGTGACAAAACGCGGTCTGTAGCGCTGTGTGTTCGCTGTCGGCTACGCTAGAAACATGACGACACAATATGTCGACCTCCATAGAAGGGGGCGCCCGCGGTTATGGAGATATAAATGTCTCATTCTAAGGTAATAAAAACATAACGATTCATTATGCAAGGTCTTTATACACCACTGAAAACATAGTTATTGATCGTATATAGCATTTCTGTCAATAGATGCTCAGAAATATTACACAATGCACCTTTAAATTGAATAAATCTGATTAATTTATTAATAAATAATAGCCTAAATCTCAAACTATTGAAAAGTGCATGTTTTTGGAAACGATACCATTAACGTCTACATGTAAACTACAAAAATGTGAATTTGTGCTAAAAACAGGTGTAAACGGGGTCTAAAGCGTTTTGAGCTTGTCCACTTTCGATCACTTCCAACCAATTCCAGAGGTAGTGGAAAACACATTCGACCTGATTGCTTTCATAGTGTAAACGCTCACGTGATCGAAAAAGACCAAAAAAGACGGCTTACTCTCCACCTACTGAACTGATGGTGAAACATAATAGGAAGCACGCTAGCCAGATGGGATTTAAACTGTCGGCTGGAGACCAAAGTTTGGCGTGAAGGCCAAAAACGTACCACAATGTTCTCTCGCCATTCCTGATTTCGAACACACACTCACAGTGTTCGCTGTAGTATTGTGGCTGTCAGAGCAGAAACGAAAGCTTCCGTCGTCTCCGAGTCCGGGCACGTTCATATAAGTCCCGTGGTGTGACTAAACTAAAACATTGAACTAGGTGGCTATAAACGACACATCTTTATTATTGATGTTCACTTAGCAGTGTAGAACATTTAGTTCCTAAAGTTCAATTATCAGAAATATTATCGATTTAACTGGAGTGACACTATCGGATGAGAACAAAATTCAAACTACATTGGGTTGGATAAAGACACTAAATTTGTTACATTGATATTGTTATTGAACTGAACTGCATAATGACACTATTGTCTTCTGTAGAACTGCTTATATCTGATAAATGCACTTGTTTAGTAATTTATGAACTTTGCAACATTGACACTGTTATTGAACTGAACGTAAAATATTTAACTAAATAAAACTGCATAGTGACGCTTATCTTTCTGTAGAATAATAATAATGAATTTGTTTCATAAGAGATGCATTTTCCAATATTTACAACACTGTAATTTACCTGTTTTATTAATGTGAAGCTGCTTTGTATGGTTTACTGTAAAAATAAATGCGACTTGACTTAAAGGGAACATTCTAGTTTGTTCCATCGTAACAAAGAATTAAAACAAGCATGAGACACAATTTCACTGAAGCATTTAAAACGTCCGTGTGCGTGTGTCTGTGCGATTATGTCTCCAGCTATTCTTAGTGCAGATGTAGTAACAAAAAACATAACTTAAATAATCACTGGCGTCACTGCTGTCTGTTGTAGCTCTTCGTCGAAGGCGATGAGAGCACTCGCAGTGCAATATGAAAGCAATTAGGGTGTCGAGGCAATCTGCTATTTTTGTTTGTCTTACAGCTCATCGGAGACAAATCCATTGACCTTGGCGCCACACATGAGACAGAGTCATGACAAACTATCCCGAAAATGTGAAGCTCTTTTATAACACTTGTTGCCTTTGCACAATATAGCAGTGCAAAGAGCATTACCATGAAATGCAACAGGACAATTAAAAAATTCTTGCGATGCTTTCCCTGATCTTGTGAGCAAGGTTATCAAATAACTAGGCTATACACTCACATTATTTGCTCTGTAATGCAAGTTTTGTTCTTCTAAAAACACGCACACCAATCAGGAACCTAAAATTTATGTGAGCTCCCCAAAAAAAAAAAATCGCAAATACCAAACGCTACAAGAAGACAAAAGATTTATATCCTACATGAAAACAAAAAAAGTTTCCAACGGTACAGTAGTAATGACATCGATATGATCTCTGCTATTTCCAATGAGAAGGAGAATATTTCTCATAAATTCTCTAAAAACTGGGTAACACTTTTTTTAACACTATTTTACGGGGACATAAGCCTCGTGCAGACTGTCAGTCCAAGCTCGATATTTGTGCACATTCGGTTGGAATCCGATCATATTTAGCAAATGTGAAGTGGAAAAAAAAAAATCACATGAAATGGAATTTTTACAAATCAGTTTTGAGCTACATTCATATGTGCTTTGAAATCAAAGCGCATATCTGCAAATCTGTTTCAGCCTGACTGATCTAATGGGATTTTGTGTGGTTTATGTCACTTTCTAACGCCACGTGCAACTTAAAAACGTCAGACGTTTTTATAGGAAACATGCTGAAAGTCGAGGCAGATACAAGATCTTGTCCAAAAATGTGTGCACCACTTGGTGTAAATAACATCACAACATATATTTCCATCGAGATCTGCATCAGTTTTTAGTGAAGATCTTATATTGACAATGCAAGAGTCGAACTCTGTAAAGTCTCCTCCAGCACATCCCGAAGACTTTCAATGAATTTATGGTCTGGACTCAGAGAAGGGCCAATTCATGTGTGAAAATGATTCTTCATGCTCCTCACAACCATTCTTTCACTTTTCTTTGAGCCTGATGAGTCTTGAGATTGTCATCCTGGAATATGGCCATGATGTGTCTTCCTACATGGTTGTTTAAGAAATGAAAAGCCACACACCACATAAAGGGTTGGAAGAACTGTTGCCAAACATATAACATGCTAGAAACATAATAATCACTGCAATAATGATCCAATCATAGACTCTTAAGCATTTGCCTATTTAAATCCAAACAGCGACTTTTTTTTGTCCGGGCAGTGTTTTGCATTATATTGTAGTAGAATAAGTGGCTCATTTCCTTGTCTGTGTCATGGCGCATAATTAACTTTACATTAAGTTTCCTTAACAATAACTGTGTTGAATCAAAAAAACAGAAACAACACTGTGACTCTGCGTTCCGCAGGCAATTTATTTCTATCAGGTTTAGAAGAGGAGATCAATGACAATCAGACACATGGACTGTCCATACGATGCTTACCTTCTCCGATGTTATTCAGACTTAATATAGCTCGTCATGCTCATCCCTGTTTCATGTCAAGTTGTTGCCTGTGGTGCCAAACAACCTTTGCCCTTGGCACAGTCTCTGGAGGGAGGTCTACATGAAAACACTCTTGCTTGGACCCAGCATGCTTGTTTCTGTCTCTCATCTTGATGAACAGACTCCGATAGCTGATCGCACATGCATTTCATCTTTTGAAAGCTGCTCCACATATGTATCTCATCTCTCGATAAAAAACAATACATTACAGACCTACATACAGCTTAGCTATCAGATGACATCTACACAAAAATATTTCTCTCCATTGGTTTGGAACTTTTTTTTTATATAAATGTATAAAACTTTTTTTTCACCCTTCTCGTCTGCAGATGTTGACATCCATGGCCCAAGCTGGTCTGTATTATTTTGACAAAAGTATGTTGGGAATGTCCAGTGACTCTATAAAAGTCGCTTGCTTTTTAAACAGCACAGCATCATTAAAATCCCCCCTAACCACACCGACGTGAAGTTGTAAAACACAAGGAACTACCAGCGGGACTCTACTCTGCTCTGAGATTAATGGCAATGTGACAGTTTATAAAGGAATGTGATGGACTAACACACAATTAGTCATGAAGCTCTATGACAAGAAAGACATAGCTACGCAAAACTCAAACAACTTCACATAAATCAAGCAAACCTCTTTCAGGAAGCTGCAGACCTATAGATCAGTGAGCTGTTCTAAATTGTGAAAAACAATAATACCTTTCTGAATTAAAGCAATATTATTTCCCTTAGTGTAATAAAAAGTGCAATAAGTCATGCTGGCTGTATGCAGGCACAATGCTGGCTGAAATATTCTGGAACAAATCTGGAACTTTCAAACTAAAAGGTTCATTTCGATTTGCCTTGTCAGAGATGTTTGTTTAACACTAAATCTGCTGTTCCCTTTCTAAAAAGACTCCAGGCATTGAATTTAATTAATAACCTACTTTACGTCATAGATCCTATCAGGAGGCCCCGTCGGCAGTATTTTAAAGGGAGAACAAAGAGCTGCTGATTTTCCCTAAATGGTGGTTTACACTTAATATACATTTTAAGAGACTCTTTCCACGACACGCATAACATTCTTCATCCCCCACAAACCTGCACTTAAACTCTATCTATCCATTCATGCATCTACTAAAACTTTATAAAATATTTAAAAATATATTTTTTACAAAAATTTAAAGAAGTTTCATTACCATAAAACTCTTTTGTGAATATTTATTTCAAATTGAAGTAAAGTATTTAAAATACAACAAATATAAAAGAAAATTGCATTGCATTGCAATTTTTGCATTTTCACTGAAAAAGTAAAATCCAATGTTTTAATGTTGCAGCATTCCTGTATTTTGAGATCTGGATCTCTGCCAGGATAAATCGAATGACTTGATTAACTGTTTTTTTCTTTTAGGTCGCTGCCTGTAGTAATAAATTGTGCTAATATTGATGCCCACCTGTAGAGCGCAGTTCATCATGCGGATGATATGATCAAACTGCTGGTGGTCCAGAATGGCACGGTTCTGCTGGACGTGGTGGCTGAGCTCATCGGTCAGGCACTGGCGTGCTGCTTTGCTTTTCAGGGCCCGAAGAGCCGCAGGGAGTGTCTGAAGAAACAGCAGTGTCGAGGCATTACTAAAAAACATGCTTTTTACGTGCGTACCATTCACCTAAACCAGACTGGGCCGCCCTCATCTGGACGCAGAAGTGGTTTGCTTCAATACATGCATGCAAAGGCCACGATCATTCCAGCTAAATCCAGCCAGTTGACCTCTGACCCATAGTTAAAATTCCAGAACGGTTGTTATTGATGAGATTTTACGTCTAGACGAAGGCAGCGCCCTCCGCTCAGGTTTACTCGCGCTGAGGTTGTGTGGAGGTGATGTCTTTACTGGCACAGAGAAGCCGTTAAGCTGCAAGCACAACATTTTTACAACTGTAAAGGGATGCAAGCTTGCATTGTATAACCTACAATTTAAACTCAATGTGTGCAGGTAAGCTGGCTACCATTCCAATGCAAACACACCGGGGATAGATCTCAAATGATGGCAGGCTCCAAACATCCCCTGTGAGCAAATTTCCTTTGCTACAGGTAATTTGCACAAAGTTATTTAGACTAAAAATATGTTGAGATGCTTTAGACAAACACCAGTCATGGATAATGTTAGAATAATATTAGTATTAGTGATAAGGGCAGGGAAATTAGAAGAATATGTGTGACTGTTTGTTCACCCCTTTCCTCCTACGTTTGTACGACTTGCAGCTGGAGAGCTTTGCTTATCGTGCTACGAATGGCATCACTAATGCGAGCTAATCTGCATGCTGTCTTTTTCCAGATGTAAGTGAATGTGTGGGTCTAATCCTTCTGTCATCACAGAAATGATTGGATCACCTTCTCTGTCTCCAGAGTCTTGTTGTCGAAGATGAAGCCGATGCACGTCCGGACCACCTCCAGTCTACGAGCGCTGTTAAACACTGAGCTGGCCTTACCCAGGATAGACACTGCAGAAAAGAGAAGAACCGTTAACAAATGAAGAGGCCATGTGTTGCTATGCTCAACACAGAGCTGAGTGCCTATAAACGCCTTAACTGTGATAAAATCACTGAAACGCCATCTTAAGTGGCTTGTTGCGATTAAAACGGTTCAAAAGCAAAATAAAAGACACCAATGTCAGTCAACAAGAATTGAATTAAACCGCTTATATAAGCAAAATAAGCCCATTCAGGATGATAAAAGACCCTCTGCTTCACAACAGGATCGTGATCACCCTGTTAAGATTTATTTATCCTACTAAGTTAAGTCACCTTCATTTATAAAGCGCTTTTTACAATACAGACTGTTTCAAAGCAGCTTTACAGTGATAATAGGAAATAAATGCAACAAAGACTGTTTTGGCTGTATAGCAGCTCTAAAACAAAATTTTTTTGTTGTAAAAATCATTAGATATTAATGTACGGGTCACTTATAGGACACCGTTTTCAACAGAAAACTTTTAATGCGTTCTGGCTGTTTATTTACACGACAACGGTGTTTTGGTGGCTTGAGATGATCAGTGATGTACATTATGCTTATTACATAACAAACAAGTAAATCAGATTTTTTGAACTGCCAAACACTAAATCAGGGTTCCTAAAATCCAGCCCTGGAGGACCACTGCCCTGTCCAGTCAGTCAAGGTCTTCAGAGATACTAGAAACATACAGGGGAAGTTTGATCAGAGTTTGAGTTGCAGTGGCCAAACATTTTAAGTCGGCATGAAATCAAAACTGACCTTATTCATAAATTTCTCTTTTTTTTATAATAATGTTCTGTCTTCATTATTTTCAATCAAAATTAAACTTCCGTTTAATGCTGACCAAAGTTAACCAGTGAAATTCATTCATTCATTATCTTATATGTACACTTCCGTTCAAATGTTTGGGATCTGTAAGATTTTTAATGTTTAAAAAAAAAAGTATCTCATGCTTATCAAGGCTGCATTTATTTTATTAAAAAACACACACACACACACAAAAAAACCCCGGTAATGTTGTGAAATATTATTACAATTTAATATATTTTAAAATCTAATTCATTCCTGTGATGCAAAGCTGAATTTTCAGCATCCTTACTCCATTCTTCAGTGTCACATGACCCTTCCGAAATGATTCCAATATGATGACTACCAATGTTGAATAACAATAATTTTCAATGTTTTTGTGGAGAAAAAAGTTTGGGGTATGATTAAAAATATATATACCTTTATTCGGCAAGGATGAAAAATAACAGATTTCAATTTCAAATTAATGCTGTTCTTTTGAACGTTATATTTATCAAAGAATAAAATGCAGCACAGTTTCCAGAAAAATATTAAGCAGCATAAACATTGATAATAAAAAACACTATTAATATTAAAGCACAAATAACAAGTGATAATAATTAAATATACTGTATATGTATGACCCCGTCACTCACCCACAGGGGCTCCGGCGGGCACCAGACACTTCCTCTCAGGACGGGTACTGATGGGGGCGGTGTGCTGTTTGGCCAGGCCCTCCTGTATCAACTCCTCCACCCTCTCCTCCTCCAACAAGGGAAAGGGCACCACGTGCACCCGCAGGTGCGAGCCCTCGCTGGGACGAGGCACTTTCTGGAAGGCCATGTGGGGGTTCGGGTTCTCCTACAGAATGCATGACAACACAACTGTTGAAATTCAAGATTTAGAGATGTTTTCTGGATCAGTGCCTTATTGTTGTTTTTTTCTTGTACAATTTGGACAAAATTCACCATCACTCATCAGAGCATAACTCTGTGAGAACTACAATCTCCATTGCGTAAATGTACTATTCCCAGTCATTTATGTTTACTTAATTCTGTGAGAGAAAGTTTCCAATAACAGGAGTATAATCAAGATAAACTGATCAGAATTTGACAGGTCATGTGACCTCAACATGAGGTGACCCGCTGTCACGTGAGTGTACATCATTTACAACATATATATCAAAAGTACGATTTGGTCTTTAGGAGTAAAACTTTTTAATGAGGAAAAAATGACAGAGTGCTCCTTTAAAGAAGCCTTAGTTCTTATGCATCAAGTGAGTCAAGGGAGAAAGCTTGGCAAAAACCAAAGAGCACATGAAAGGTCAACCTGAAGGACAGAGAATACATGTTTAATACATGAAGTTTAAACAGCTGAAGGAACTGACATGAGAGATGGCGTCATGTGCTTACGTTTTTGTAAAGTTGCTCTGACAGATCTCTCAAGCGCTTCTGGAATTTGACCAGGTTCTCCTCTTCCTCCTTAAAGCGGTCTACATCTAAGGCCACCAGCTATAGAACAGAAACACAGCAGTTTAATGTAGAAACCAATGAATCTGTGGTTACAATGTGCACACTAAATCATTTTTTCCACCTGTAATTGATTTACCATTGCCCAGAACAATAGCTGGAATTTCACTCAGCTGAGTCACGCGTGTATTATCTTCCTCTTGTGGAATGATGTTACTTAGTAGGAGAGTAAATATTTGCTCTAACAATGTTTCGATCCGATTACGGTTGTTTACTGAATCATGCCATACAGTGCATGATGAAATGGACACAAATTTCATTCTGATTCCATCTTATTTTGTCACGGTATTCATTATTATTTTCAAAACTATTCTGAAAACACAAATGAAAATGCATTTCAAATACCCGGATGAAACAAAGTGTGGAACGGTGGACACTTCATGCACTTTGTTGCAGTTTTCCGTGCATAGCAGAGAGGAAGATTCACCAATGTTGCATGACAAAATAACCAGTATCACTTTATTTTAACATGACATGGTTACCAGTTAAATATACTTACTATAGTAATAACAGTAAATAATACATAATTACAAGCAACTAACTATAAACCAAACCCTAACCCTACAGTCAGTACATTAAGTTTATTAATATAACTTATTTTTGTAATTACACTGTAACAACGTGTCCGTTTTACACAGCGTTAATGCATTTAAGTACTGTGGGTTTAGTATACTGGGGTTTGGTTTCTGGGTTAGTTGTATGCAATTATCATAATTTGTCATTATGCATAAGGACACTGTAAAATAAAGTGCTACCTCATAGTATAAAGTCCATAATTTGGGTAACAACTTATATCTGATGTAATCATTATAATTCTCAAGCATAAAAATACATTTAGTTTGCATTTATTTGTTTTATTTTAACTTTACTTCTGGCATTAAATGAATTATGAGAATGCTTGTAACCAGCATGTCTCCCGCTTTCTCCATCTTGGAGATTATTTTGCCTTTTCGGTCACACTTTATATTTCTTGGCCTTAGCTACTATGTACTACTGTAACATTAAATTAGGGCTGCAACTAACGATTATTTTGATAATCGATTAATCGGACGATTATTTTTTCGATTAATCGATTAATCGGATAGAAATTAAATTAGATTTTTTTTTTATTATAACTAAATAAAACCATAAATCAGGGTATTTATGTGTAAAAGTGTACTTTAAAAAGTGCAAAAGCCACACATTGAGTTTTACTAATATCAATATTTGCATTGTTTTTAATGATAATTGCTGATGGCAAGTTGACAAACATGATTATTGTTAAAAAAATGATATCCAACATATTATGTTTTAACACAATTTTTGTTAAAACAAATTTACACAGACATGTTGTTCAGATGTGAATATCTGAACTAAAAACAAACTAAAAACATCTAAAATATATAATTCATTTAATTTTTATTTAAAATTAATTATATATAAGGAATATAAGGATAAAGAATATAATATATATTATATATATAATATATAAAAGAATATAATATAAGGATAAATTGATTAAATAAATATAGAAAGACTGAAAACAATTGTGTGAACGTAGAGCCGCAGTAGATCGCGTTTGAAAAACAATTAAAACTTAGTAGACAAATGCTATAAAAAGAGAACGGAATGGAGGTAACGTTACCCAGCAAGCTAACAGGCTTGAGTAAAGGACAGGAGAAATTATGCATTAGTGCACAAGCATTCGCTGAAAACCACTGAGTACAGTGACTACAATATTTTACTGCTGCTGTTATTAACTGCCTTTGTATTTAATGCTTCACTTTGTAAACACCGTTTTAATTTAACCTATTTCTGCGGTAGCGCTATTTTAATCCATCACTTACGTTGCGAGCGAACTGATTGCACAACCTGATGCTCGAGACAAAATACAGACATCCCGGAAGTCCCGGGAGTCTCCCGCATATTGATTGCGGCTCCCTGATGCCCGCGAATTAGTTCAAACTAATGCTCGAAAATCTAGAGCGCGCAAGCAAGAGCGCGCATGCGAGACAGAAGAGACTGCTCCAAAACGTGTAGCGCGCGCGCTCGGCAGAGAGCCTGAGGGAGAGAGACCTTGCGTGTGTGTGCGTACCAGTAAACGCTCCCCGTGACGTAAGCAGACCAACTAATCGATAATGACATTCGTTGACAACGATTTTCATAATCGATTATAATCGATTTTATCGATTAGTTGTTGCAGCCCTACATTAAATACATACAAGACAATGGATTCACTTTGTAACTACATGTTGTTCTGGAACATTTTCCCATTTACTGCTAATGAGTTTGAGGTATGGTTAGGTTTAAGAGTTAGGGTTAGGATTATAGGGGTTAGAGTTAGATTTTGGGGTAAGGGTTGGGTTACAGTTAGGGCTAAAGTTAAAATGCACATACTTTAAATGTTGTTACAATGAACCAACATGTATATACATAAATATATTGTATTAAATGGTTATGTTCATAGTAATTAAGGCCACCAAACATAAAGTGTGAACACCTTTTACACTGCAATTACATGTGAGGTGGAAGGAAAGAAACTTAAGCTCCCTACATTCCTGAACAGTGTCCATAAATGATGCCCTTCTACATCTCTATTACTTAGTAAGCTCTGTTAAAGAAGTACTGCACCTCATCGAACAGATCACAGGCTCTGTATGGAGGTCCCCGTTCAGACACGAATCCCGCAAAGGCCATGCCATCCAACACCTTGGTCAGAAAGTCATTTTCTATCAGGCCCCGCTGGCCCAGGAAGGCAGCCTATTTATCAGAGAAAAGAAGGTCAGTGATCAAACGAAAATTGTAGCATCTGCTAAACTTCCACTTCAAAATGAGTAGCCAAGTTTGATTCAAATGGTGCAGAGATTTTTCTGAACAAAAAAATTTCCAGAAGAAACAAAGTCTGTTATCTGCATCACCAGGTACATCAAATAAATTGGGCATACGTATATTTTAAACAGATCCCGTGCATTAGCATTAGCCAGTAAATTTGGAAGCGTTTGGCAGGACAAGATGCTCAGTTTCCAGACGTGAAGCATTCTTGTACTATAATGCGAGCCATGTGGGGTGCTTTATGAGGGGTCGTATTGAGACGTTGCCACAGAGACATCGGCCGACACAAACAAAAACAGGTTGGGGGGTGAAATAACACTTGTGAATGCAAGTTTGATGATTTTCATATGGCTCACTGCAGGGACAATCCGATGGACCAAAGTGTTTTAAAACATATTAACCGCGATACCATCGGCATGAGCGCTTACGTTTGCACCGAAGCACTTCAAAGCAAAACGTGGACGAGGCAAAGCTCAGTGCTTATCTTGTGAGTTCATTGAGATTATTCTCTCATTCTCTGGCGCAGACCCAAACTCACCATGTTTATGAAAAGGCAGGTGTTTGTACAAGCTGCCTTGAGTTAAAGCCAGATAAACAATGCTGTATTTCAAACCAGTCAGAGTTGTTTGTACCGTACAGCATGTCCGGCAGTCTATATAACATGACAGGTCATCAGATTCATATTTTCTCATGTGAAGTTCTTATTTCCGAGTTGAGAAAACGTAATTATGATGTCAAATTACTTTGCTCGGAACAAGATGGTGTACCTTTTCTACAAGATATACAGCAAGTTTTTTTTCTTAACTCTAATTCTACAAAATTAATAAAGAATGTGTATCAGGTGTGTTTTTGCTTTTTGTTTTTGTTCAAATTATGTTGCTGCTGTACACTAAATAGTTAAATATATCAATTGTAATTGTACAAAACTATCGTATTTTGTACATGCAACTTAGCCAGTTTTATTGTAAATTCATTTTTTTTTTTATAACTTCACACATTTTGAACCAATTTACCGTCAACTACAGACTGTATTCATGGTGCCTGGCATGTTTTCTCACTTATACGCCCACAACTCGGAAACTCTGGGCCAAAAGAAAATCCAAAGTTTGCAACTTATAATTAAGACATTGTGTGCCATTCATGTGCGTTAAATTAGCAAATACAGTCTTTTCAACATGACTTGAAGACACCATTTTTACCTTCAGAATGTTGTTTTGCACTTATTTGCACAAATATTTTAATTGTTGTCAATTTAGTATTATAGCAGTAATTCATATGACTCATGTAAAGTCTTCTGAAAATATATGATAGATTTGTGTGAGGGACAAACAGAAATGTATGCCATTATTCCCTGTTGATTAACATTGATATCCCTCCTGATATGATTATACTTTCTCAGGTTGATTAATTACAGTACATTAAGGTAATTGAAAAAAAAAAGTTTAATGAAATGTTATTCTTAAATATGCAAAGTAGGCCTTATCTAATTAACTAATTTGCATACATATCCAGAAAATAAATCTGAGCATTGGATAGAGTTTCATTTTGTTGGCATATTAGAGTTAAATGTTGTTAAGGAGGAGATTTGGGAATCAGAAAATGCTGTAAACAGACAGAATTTATCAGAACAAATGATATATGTACAAAGCTCTCTGTAAAACCTTCAGAATATAGTATGTGCCACCGAAGTAGAGATTACTTGCTCGGTGCAGGAGAAAAATAATTTTGAGAAAACTGCCTTAAAAATATGTATTGTAATTGAAATCTATGCAAAGAGATAGTCTAATAAATTAAACTTCAATATGTATTCCAACTGTTTTCTTCCCACTAGTCTGAAAGAAGACATGTTATGGAAGCAAAATAGCCTAAAATGTCAAAATTGATCAGTGCATGAAACAAACTATGGGTTTTGTCAGTAGTGTCTTGCTTTAAATTTTGAAAGTCATATGGGTGAGAGTGAGTAAATGACTACATTTGCACAGTTTGAGAGAACTACTCCTTTTTCAGGTCATTAATATACCACATTTAGATCAAATATATAAAACTTCTTCTTAAAGAATATCTTATGTGTTTTATACTGTATATCTGCCCACAGAACCGTTATAGATCCCTTGTTGAAAACCCTGGACGTAATTAGTAAGATCCTTCTCGTACAGTCATTATGCAAGCACTTGAGAAAGTCTTTTGCAGGTTTGCTGGAATGATCTGGCATGATGACAGTAATTACTCCTAATCGCTCTTGGGCTGATGGGGCCGTTTACTCTGCAAATGAGTTTTAACACCATAAAGTTGCCAATCAGCGCCCTCCTCTCACCTTGTGAAAGTGAATCACAGGTTCGGAATGGATGCGAATGAGCTGTAGACAGGACCGGTAGCCCTGGAAGAGTTGTGCAAACAAGCGCAGGAAGACCGCTCTCACCTCCTTATCCTGTCAAAAACAAGAAAGCCAGAATAGAAGGGACTGAGAATCATTCCAGACAAACGTATGAGGATGGAATGAGTCAGTGTGAACATTTTCTCGTCTCAAAATAAACTGCGTACGTGATGGGAGTTCAAACTCCTTTAACAAACAGATATTTCTGGCCCCTGAAGACACAAAAATTGACTCCCGTGTCGGCCATATGCGTGTCCGTAACTTTAACATGTTACTTTGCGAAATTGTAAAAGCGAAAAATAGACATATAAGGCTTTTTACCAGCAGTTTGAGGTTGGATGGAGCAGAACGAGGGGGTGGGAAGGCATTATCTGCTCCTTCCAGATCTGGATGCAAAACCTGAAGACAAAGAAGGTATTTACAGCGAGGAAATATCCTGCTATCTGTGGGAACAAGACAAATGGTGCAAATATAACTTATGGAATGTCTCTAGTCACAATCATCTTTCAATTCCGTGTAAAAAAAACAAAAAAAAAACATGTACATGTTGAAAATGCATATTAGCTAATGAGGAAAAATGATGAAATATGATGAAGTGTAAAGAATTTATGCACCACTAGCAAAAGCAAATAGTTATAGTTATTATATATATTATATATAAAATATGTATATATTATATATAAAAAAATTATATATATATAAAATATGAATGGTGATTCTTGTGTAAACCTGGCCTCTATGGTATTAGGGTGTTGTGGTTAGATACCATGGTGTTGCTATGTGGTTACTAGGGTTCATGATGGTTTCGAAGTGGAAGTTTGTTGGGCCAAGTCAAAAAAGCCCAGTCCCAAGTATTTATGATCTGGCACAAGTCCTAATTTATCCTCATATACACTGCTGTTCAAAAGTTTGGGGTCGGTAAGATTTTCAATGTTTTTAAAAGAAGTCTCTTCTGCTCACCAAGGTTGCATTTTATTTGATTAAAAATACAAAACAAACCCAGTAATATTGTGAAATATTATTTCAATGTAATACAGCTGTTTTCTATGTGAATATATAGTAAAGTGCAATTTATTCCTGTGATCAAAGCTGTATTTTCAGCATCATTACTCCAGTCTTCAGTGTCACATGATCCTTCAGAAATCATTCTAATATGATGATTTGATGCTCGAGAAACATTTATGATTATCAGCACAGTTGAAGCCAGTTGTGTTGCTTCATATTTTTGTGCAAACCGTGATTCATTTTTTTAAGGATTCTTTGAAAGTTCAGGAGAAAAGCATTTAATTAAAAAATAATTATTTGGCATTATTATAAAATGTCTTTACTGTCACTTATGATCTTATGACCTTATGATCTTATCACTTATGAATTTAATGCGTCCTTTCAGAAGAAAAGTATTCCTTTCTTTAAAAAATAAATAAACCTATTGACCCCAAACTTCTGAAAGGTAGTGTAATTGCTGTCAGATGAAAAACACATACTGTATCTCCAAACTTTTTTATTTTTTCTAGAGCATGGAAAAGCTCTTTATCATAAAAAAATCTTACAAAATGAATCAAAATGATTTAGTCACCTTTAGCACAATCTATCATAACATATCTGTTAGATATTTGTATTGAACTTTTTTAATTGGGGTTCAATGGCTCATGTTTCCAGTACTCAGTTGATTGATTATTGATTGTTGTAGAATTCATTTTTTTATATGCATATATAAACTGAGTTTTTACTTACTATTTTACCTCAAAATCAGTTTTCTGGGCTTAACACATGAACTACAGACTCAAGTGTAAAGTGACAGCCAGACAGCTGAGGAAACCAAAACATACGAGATTTTGACACACACTTCTCAAAGTCAGTGGAGATACTTCTTATATAGACAATCAGACTAAACATCCCTTCAATGGTCATTTTGATGCACAATTCAAACAGTAGGAATACAGTCTACAGTAAAAAGTGACAATAACAAAATCAATTTCAGATTATATTACACTATATATACACTAATACTTACACTTGAAATGTCTACTTAAATGCAAACCAAGTGGCATATTAAAGGAATGACACAACATCACAATGTGTGTGTGTATAAAGTATTTTTTTTTTTTTTTACCATGGACAGTGCTTTTTGAGTATTGTGCAACAGGGGTTCAGGAAGCTGGGAGAGGTGTATACACTCCGGGATTTTTATTGTTCCTCCATCAAGGTCGGCAATGATCACATCGAGCTGTAAACAGAAACCAAAACCCAATCAGAAATTAGCGAATGAGTTACCAGCATCTAACCACCTGTTTTGAAACAGATTGAAAAATGTTTTTCTGTATAGCCTTGAGCTCACCAGCTCTTGGATCTCGCTCTGGAACATGGAATGCACTCCGATGATGAAGGGCGTAGGCGAACTCAACACCTCCAGCAGTCGAGATGGGAGGACGGGGATGTAGGGGTAGCTGTGGTCCAAATGAGAGTTAGGCAACCGCAATCAACATGTCAAGCAGATGTTAACATCAGACTGTTCTCATTACATACCAAGCATAAAAATAGTACATACTATTGCGAAAGACCCTTAAAATAGAACTGTTTGCAAAATTACACTCTTATCATTTGTGAAGAGTACACTTTAATTCAAGCTTTTTTTGGTATGTTTCATTTGATACGGCAGTGTCCTAGTTTTTACGCAACACACTTAGATTGAACTAGATCGGCTTAAAATGTAGCTAATGAAATGAGATGCTGTTATCAAGGCAACTGAAGGTCAATTATTCTGGGTATATCACTAACACTCGATGTTGACCCACCTGTACTTTAAAGGAAACATGAGGGTCTCTAAGGCACGGCAGGCCTCTCCTAGTCTCTGATAGCTGGATGAATGGAACAAAACCTTGTGCTCCGTCAGAACCGCACAAAAGAGACTAAGAACATTCTGGATTCCTGGAACATATAAACACAATATAACACAAATGCACAATTACTAATGCAACATTTGCTGAGCAACATTTCTTCAAATGTATAAAAGAAACGTCCCTGAAAACAGAAAGGGCTAAATATCATCCGCTACCTCATGATATATTTATTACGACACATACATCACAAAATACGATTGACACATTTGCCGGTACACAAGCAGGCATGGTGAATACGATCCAACAATCTTATTTACAATCCAAAAATACTCAGAACAGGAATCGCGAACCAAACATAAAGTTAACGACAACCAACAGACCGAACTCAAGACTTAAATACACAGGGAAGATAATTAATAGAACAAGAACCAGGTGCGTAACTCAATTAGAAACCGTAGTTAGAAACAAGAACGAGAACTCAGGAAAACGAAACAGGGAAAACTAAACCAAAACAGAATGTGACTGCAACATATCCAAAGCCATAATATTATTATATTCACATAATATCAGGGCCTGGTTTCACAGACAGGGCTTTGAATAAGAAAAATAAGAATAAAATGTAATATTTTTACATTTCATTTTATAGCGAGTATAAAATAAGAAAGAGAGAGAGAGAGAGAGAGAGAGAGAGAGAGAAGGAGAGAGAGAGAGAGAGAGAGAGAGAGAGAGAGAGAGAGAGAGAGAGAGAGAGAGAGCTATTAGATCTTGATTGTTAACGGTTTAAATTCAAAGCAAGAAAAAAAACTCAGAATTAATTTTATTCTGAGTATGAAACAAGAGATGTATGACAGAGAACTTAATAGATGAAAAATAGATTTAAAAAAAAAATAGATGTTCCACATAACTAAATATGTTAGATAACTAGTCCATATATAAGGTTGCAGATTAATACCAATAATACACAAATTATGATTAAATTGCTTCACCTAGTTTCTAGGCCGATTGCTACAGTATAATGGATTGTGTTTCTTGGGCAATTTTATTTAAAGTTAATCTGCAAGTAAAATAATAAAATCAATATATCTTACTTATTTGGCAAGTAAAGTAGCTACGAATAACCAAGATAATGTACCAATGTCATTATCAATGCGTTGAAATTGTGACTTTCTGGCCTTGTTTCCGTCGTTTTACATAACTCAGTAAATCTGGCGTTTAAACAACACAGAGAACACATGCAAATAAACAACACTATCAGTGGGTGCAATTCATTTGCATATTTGTTTCTATCATGATGATGCAAAAATGCCTCAAGAATGGCAAATATGAAATAGAGACATAAATTATACAGCGAACTCCTCAACGGGAGTCGTCGGAAAGAGTGAGAGATAAAAGTTTACAGTTCCTGTTTTTGTTTGTCATCAACATACCACTGAGACTATTAATCACACGCTCGGCAAAAGCCGACAGGCAGCCATTAACAGACATATCCGCAGCGCTGTCGGGGTCAGCGTTCCCATTATGTCTGTGTCAAACTCTGATACGCACCAATAAACAGGAACAAGATATGAAAATTCACATTGTCTGTCATGTTAACCAAACACCTGACTCCAACAATGCGCAAAGAGAGGATTGGAAGTCAATTGCATACCTGTCATTCCATTCGACCCGTTTTAGAAACGTAACAGGTAATCGTGAACGTGTGACATGTTGAATCGTTTCTAGCATGTTCCCTACAGGAATGACTACCTACTCCTGATTGTTCCTTAGAATCTCAGAGTCGTCTCCTGCCAAATACAACAACACATTTCATAATCTTGTTTGTGAGGCATCCAGTAAAACTTGTCCTGACCTTGTGACATTCACTTATCTTTTGGAATGGCTACACATTTCTGACCCATACATAGACGGGGACACAAAAAGCTGCAAACAATAAACAGTGAGCCTTATGATGGCAAACATGTTCCTTTTCCTCTATTTCTCATGGTGAGACAGGCCATTCTTCAGGCCTCACTCTGATGTGACCTCTCTGGGACGAAGGAAATGTGGATACAGTCATTTGCACTGATGTCCTATTGCAGGCTGCGAGAGGAAACGGACGTCTAATTTGACAGACAAGTGTTCCTGTGTTCCTTATTTGATTAAGAGAACGTGAAGCAGAGATGTTGAAGATGTTAATCGCGTGGATCCACGGTAAGATGAAGATTTGCATGTGAGAAGGCAGCTTATTAAAGGTCGCTAATGTTGACATAACCCATTTAAAAATATGCAGTCTAGCCAAGGATGAGCTCTGAGGTAGGGGACTCTGATAAATCTGTTGCTGATTCACAGAGGAGAAAAATGGAGAAGAGGTACAGCATAAATTATACAAAGGAGATCAAGACGTCATTTTTATTTAGCTTGAACACGTAGGTCGACATGTTGTTGGGATATTACAGGCTTAGGTAACTTTAAGATCAGACCCAGAAGTACCAGACATCTGGGAGGATGATACATTGACCTGATGATCTTATCAGAGGCCATGCACCTAGAATGGTATTTGGGGTGGTGTTTTCTCCTCTGTTTTCTCACAGACCATGGCCGTCTTACACCCCCCACTTGTGAACTTTCTATTGGAGGACAAAGAGCAAATGATCTTGACAGTCAACTAGGGAAGTTGGTTTGTTTCTCTCATAACATCTTAAAACATCTTGGGAAGCAAGAGATGATGTTGATGTATGATATGATTTATGACTTGATATGACATGACATTATGTTATATTATATTATAATACACTAAACATACTATCATTCAAAAGTTTGAGTTTAGTAAGATGTTTTGTAAATAAATTGATAACTTTATTCAGCAAGGATGAATTAAAGGAGAACTCCGGGCAATTTTTAAGTTAATCTTGACCGTTAGACCTTTGTGAGTACTGACTATAGAAAAAAAAACGAACCGGATTGGTGCGACCGCGAATGCCCAGAGCTCCCACCCAGCTAAAATGGCAGCTATGGGGGCATGGATATAAAGAGCGTTTTTGAGCCTCTTAACAGACACAAAATGCATTTAAAATGTTTGTCCAACATGAACAGGGACCCTACATGTGAACAAGATACGTTTAGTAACTTTAGCAACAAGATGCGTTTAGTTCTGAAAGGCACAAACACGAACCATTTCTTCTTCACTTGTAAGCAACTCTAATCTTAACTCGTCGCACATGATCAACGCTCCTCCCACCTGGACATTGTTTACCTTTTCCGGCTACAGCACGGGACTGCAGCGCGAGACTACAGCTTGCTGTCTAAAAGACTATTTAGGTGAGTTGAAACAATGGCTAAGTTGCTAAACATATCTTGTTCACATGTAGGCTCCCTGTTCATGTTGGACAGACATTTTAATTGCATTTTGTGTCTGTTAAGAGGCTCAAAAACGCTCTTTATATCCATGCCCCCATAGCTTTCATTTTAGCTGGGTGGGAGCTCTGGGCATTCGCGGTCGCAGCTAAGTAGCAAGCACCAATCCGGTTAGTTTATTTTTCTATAGTCAGTAATCACAAAGGTCTAACGATCTAGATTAACTTAAAAATTGCCCGGAGTTCTCCTTTAAATTGATCAAAAATGTAACTAAAACATGTTGCAAAAGATTTATATTTCACAAAAAATGCTGTTCGTTTGTTTTTAACAATGATAATAAGAAGTTTTTTGAGCAAAAAATCTGCATATTGGAATGATTTCTGAAGGATCATGTGACTCCGAAGAGTAGTTAACTCTTCAGAAAATTCAGCTTTGCCACCACAGGAATAAATTACATTTGATAATATGTTAAAATAGAAAACAGTTGTAATAATAATATTATTACAATGTAATAATATTATAAAATTGTAACAGTATTTTCGAAATATTACTGTATTTTGGATCAAATAAATGCAGCCTTTATGAGCATAAGAGACTTAATAAAAAATCGTGTATGTTGTATTCTATAGAAACGTATGTATATGTAATCTATATCTATCTATTCATCCATCTATCCATTTATCTGAATCTAAATTTTCTTAATATTATTTTATGTACTTTAAATATTACTTTTTATGTTTGATGCAATATGATTTTGGGGTGAAACATGATCCAGTTGTTGACTAGCTTTGTGAGGATCATCCTTTAAGACGACAAGGCGACTGTCGCTCATATCAAAGCACTTAGACAGACGGTCATGTGAAAAGACAAATGTCAAAAGAAAACACTACTTTAAAGGTTATCAGGTTTATAAAGAGAATGAAGGGATTGTTTAGTAAGAGCATTATTAATCAGAGATCTACATAACTCCAAAAAATATGAGAAATCTCCACATTAGCCCACTTCTAAGTTGAATAGTTCAAGTCAAATCCTGGCCAAAATAAATCATGATCAATCTTAAAAATAGTGCACAGTACAATTACAAAATTATGATATTATATGACACAAAACAAGGAATAGGGGGAAAAGGGTAAAACTAATTTCTTCATTTCCTCAACACAAGGTGAACAAAAACATTCAGTGCCGAACCGAGGCCTCCGAGTTTATTTGACAGATTTAGAACGTGCTCTGTTAGTTCAATTTGAAAAATCGAATCTTACATGCCGACAAATGGCATTAAGGATGTTGACATGGTGTTAATTAGTCAGTTATAAAGTTGTGCGTGCACATCTGTCCAAATGCCGCGTGTTCGGTCCAGCTGAACGTGGGACAGCACACACACACCATTAGTACATTCCTCTGCAGGCCACTGCAATGCAACACCAATCTTTCATAATAATAATCAATTATTTTAAATGAATATAAAATTATAAATTATTTTTATCTTGATTATGAGAACTGGATTTCTTGAAACATATTTATGTTTTTGTGTAACAAAAAATGACACATTTGACGGATCACGGTACACTTTCAAAACCATGTGTGCATTCATAGGTTGTGAAAGAACATTGAGCAGAAAGATTTGTTTTTGAGTACTTCTGCATAGAGAACAAAACATGCAGCCAGTGTGACTTAATCACACAGAAGAGCTGCATCAAGTTACAAGAAAAAAGAAAAAAATTCTATCATCAGTTTTTAACATATTGCATTCTTCAAAATTGAATACAACGGTTTCCATTACCAATTACATTATCAGGATATCCATTTAAGTGGGAAAAGTTGCGTCCCTGCGCTGCCTTGTGACTCTGTTACCTGCCATTCTTCCGACCTGACCCATTCATTCTTCACTGTTGGTTATTCATTAAAGAGTCTTTTTCGCTCGCTGAATCCACTTCTACTTCCTGACAATCTTGTTCTTCAATAAAAGCAAAATCATCTGACCATCTGTACAAAGACTTCACAATGTCACAAATGTACTTATTTGATCGTGAACGAGGAGGCGTCTCAATCAGCTCCCTAGTTCAGGCGTCAGGGCACTGATCAGGGAGGCCAGTCTAGTCTCAATCGCAGAATCCTTCCAGTGCACTGAAAACATTTGCGCCCTAAAAAGTCCCACAATGCAGTGTGAAAACCAGGGAGCCACCCTAGAAATTACTCTCTTTAAAATTGTAAAAAATCCTAAAACTTTAATTTCCATTATTGTAAGTTTATATGTGAAAGTAAGCGTCTGATAAGTCGTTCTTCAAAGTAAAATATAAAATATAAATCAATTTTATTTTTAAAATTGTTATTTTTTTATCCACTGTTATGACAGAAGGAAAAAAAACTAAGTACATTTAACACACCTTGACCATTGGTGGGAATATGAAGGCATTTACAGTATTCAGCATATATACAATGTATTTAAGCAGAAAAAAAATTGTTTTCCCCTGTTCTCCTTATGCTCATATGACTCCTCTCTACAAAAACATGTTTACAGGAAGGGACAGTAAGCGGAACTATAAAGGACAGGAGATGTCTGCATAAATATGGAAAAGATAAAAAATGTGTCAGAGGCCCTGTTTACACTTGGTATTAAGATGCGCTTTGGTCGATCGGATCACAAGTGGACGACGCTAAATACAGGTGTAAACGGGGTCTAAAACATTTTGAGTTTGTCCACTTTCAAGCACTTCCAGAGGTAGTGGGTAACACATTCGACTGGATTGCTTTCAGAATTCAGAAAAGTGCGCAGAATTCACTTTATAAATCCCAGTTAGCGGAAGATTGTGCGCACATGCGTCTCCTCCCCGAAACAACCATATATGGAGCTTACAACGCCTAGTTTTACTATGCATATCCTCATCTGCATATCATTTGCATATGATTATTCATGTTTAATGAATAACATGTTTAACGGTACAAGACATTAGGAAAATATGAAATGCGGCTGTGCTGTCACATCAGTTACATTAATAAAAACTAGTTGCCTATCCTTGCCTTGTTTTTGAATAAATAAATCAAATAGTATTGAATACATTTCGGAGAAAGTTTTTCCCAAATCTTTTCCACTGGCCAAAGAGTATTTTTAATTGATTTATGTTTTTAATGGAAACAGATAGACCTTGTTGTGCATTATTTGCACGAAACCATTTTCTCAGACAATCTGCTATTATCATGATAAGCAATTATCTCTTTAGTTAAAATATTAAAACACAGCATGCCAGAGGAAAAGTGTTCGAAAGCATTGCATCCACAACAAATATTTCTATTTATTGAATATAAAAAATGTTGTAACTTCTCAGTAATGATTTCATGTAATTTAAGTGTTTAACTACATTAATCAGAATGGCATATTTAATCTAAATCGTTACAACAGAAGCAAAACAAAGTTTAAATCATTGTTTTATTTATTTAAACTGTTATTGTGAACATGAACTGTATTTATGATTAGGACTTATAATGAAGATTTACGGTTTTAGATGCGTTATGCTATGCGTCAGTTTCACTAAACAGCCAAACGCGCTCGCTGGCGAGAACATTTAAGAAGGGATGGATGTTTGCTTAATGTAATAGGCTTGGTTTGTGAAATTATATTTGTATTATCTTTCTGTATATGTATAATTTTCTTTAGATTTTCTGTCTAAAAGTGACCAAAAAGACATTTAACTCCAGCTCACCATTGGTGTCGCCAAACTGCTCCATCTCCAAAATGTTCGTACGCATGGGTCAGAGTTTGCGTGCAGGTGCGCAAATTTTCCCGTCAAGTTTGTTTTTATAAATCACAACTTGTGCGTTGTAAGTGCCGTACGCCTCTTTCAGGGCCTGTTTTGTGCGTACGCAATGGTTATAAATGAGGCCCCAGGTGTAAACAGGAATGTGTCTCCCTCGTCCACTTGTGATCCGATCGACCAAAACGAGTCTTCATACCAGGTGTAAACAAGGTCAAAGAATAGTTAAGATCTAACATGGAAGTATACAATGCAAAATATACACTGTATACATTGTTCTACTGGGATACTCCTATAAAAGTCAAAGGTACCCACCTAACTGTTGGAAGAGGAGCGCTACGCTTTTACAGCTGATTGGCAGACTGTCATTCAGTGGGGTCTGGATGAGCTGCCGGTCTCCCGCTCCCAATGAAAAGAGCTTCTGAGAACATCAACACAAATATTGTGGTCTGAATAAATGCATGAAGCAAATAACAATCAATGAACACCTCAAAGTTACATAAATAGTAGAATACAGGCTTAAATCACTTTTTCACTGATAACCACTATGGTGTTAAGGTCATATTTCGACAACTTCATCTTTAAGAGTTTTTTAAAGAGGTTTAGTAAGTTTTTTATTTCTAGATCTTGGTTCTTGTATTGGAAGAAACAGCGGATGTGGATTAAACAGAGCCAATAAGATGCACATGGATTGTTTCATGAACAGATGCGCGCTCATGTCACATTCCAAGTGGATGGAGTTAGACTCACACTGAAAGATGAATATATACCTCTCCTGAGGTTTGTTTATAACTTAACCTCTGTTTGATCACCATGATGTCCCAATCCAGCTGGGAAAATAATGGTTTCTGGAGGAATTTTCAAATGTATTTGTGAATTACATCAAAAACAACATAAGCTGGGGATTTCAACACGAGTGCGTGCAAAACTCTGCGGTCTACATATATATATATATATATATTTCCCCTGAAACCAATATCTAGATTGTTTAACTATCTATTTGGTGATTTATTAATTTAGCCTGATTTATATGAGCGGGGAGTACAATAAAGAGTAGTGGATTTAGAAACTGTGTTTAAAGAGAAAACATACGGTTTGAGAACAGATTTGTTCACAGCTGCTGCATTAGGTGAAACAGAAACCAAAAAGAAAAATGATACGCATAAAAGTGAGGGGAACTGCATTGCTCAAACCAGAACATGAGAGGTACATTTATTAATATTTTAGCTCTAAACAAAACTACAAGGCTTCTCTCACTGACCCCTAAAGCCCTTTCCACCTCTCAGGAGTCCCCAGTGAAAACATTATGGAATGTGAGACACCCATAAGATGCTGGGTCCTCAAGGTATACAGGTACACAAAAGAACCCTGGCTAACCCTCTGCGTGCTCGAATATCCACAGGGGTCAGGGTCGAGACTGATGAGGAATTCTTTGGTTAAAGTAATGTCTGACCTGGGAACCTCCAGCCACTGGAACCAAGCATGTGAAGAGGTTTGCCACCAATCCTTCCAGAGGGAAGCTCAGACGGTCTATGTACACGGTGTAGATCAGTCCCAAGCAGCCCTGAGAGAAAAAAAGCAATACATACAGCTTGTCCTGACTCACAAATGTAAAAAGTACTTGCAAGCGAAATCTGAGTGATTACGAGTGGAGCAAAAGCCGCTGTCACAATATTGGTGTTGACCTAATAACTTTTTTCCATTGCCAAACTTGTGTGGATGGATGGATGGATGGATGGATGGATGGATGGATGGATGGATGGATGGATGGATGGATGGATGGATGGATGGATGGATGGATGGATGGATGGATGGATGGATGGATGGATGGATGGATGGATGACCTAATAACTTTTTTTCCATCGCCAAACTTGTGGGTGGGTGGAGTGATGGATGGATGGATGGATGGATGACCTAATAACTTTTTTCCATCGCCAAACTTGTGGGTGGGTGGAGTGATGGATGGATGGATGGATGGATGGATGGATGGATGGATGGATGGTTGACCTAATAACTTTTTTCCATCACCAAACTTGTGGGTGTGTGGAGTGATGGATGGATGGATGGATGGATGGATGGCCTAATAACCTTTTTTCCATCGCCAAACTTGTGGGTGGGTGGAGTGATGGATGGATGGTTGGAGTGATGGATGGATGGATGGATGGATGGATGGATGGTTGACCTAATAACTTTTTTCCATCACCAAACTTGTGGGTATGTGGAGTGATGGATGGATGGTTGGATGGATGGATGGATGGATGGATGGATGGATGGATGGATGGATGGATGGATGGATGGATTCAGGTCAAAAGAGTCTATGATATTCTGGTCCATTCTACAACGAAAGTCTAGAGAGTCTAGAGACTTTTTTTATTCTACTCCTAATTTAAAATCACAAGTCTTTTAATCATTTATCAACGAGACAACATATGGACTTTATTCAAATCCATAACCTAAAGAATGAGCGATAGTAATGATGCTGTACTTGGCAAACATAAATAACAATATTTACTTTTCAATCGTTCTTTGGAAAATAAATCCGGAGAATTATCTGTATAAATAATAGGAAATACCAGCAGGGCATAACAGTGCCCTCTACAATGGGCACATTGAGAAACAAAGGGATATGGTGTGTGACTATAAACATTTGGTCCTTTACCAAGTAATACAGCTCAACTAACTTATTCCCAGGCATAGCTCATGCCAAATACATGAATGAAGGCCAAAAGTACAAAAACTTGAGGCAGGCAGGCAGCAAAAATATTGGATGGAGTGGATTTCCTGCTTTTAAGCTCCTGTGATATTCCTCTCTGTCTCTGTAATTGCTGTTTTTATTGCATCAGCAGACATAAGTCTTTGACTTTAATGATTTAAGGACTTGTAAATTAATACCGTTCTCAAACCAGTGATGGGTTTAATTATCCTAAATCCAACTAAAGCTCCAGCATAAAAATTCCTAATTATGAACAAGTGATTCTAATCGAAAACGTGAGTAAAAATGATTACTAAAGTTACTGGTCACTTAGGAATTGTATGACATTGCATGGTCTGTAAAAGAAGAAAACAGCTCCCTCGCTAATTGGCGGATCTATTGTACATCTTCAGAATATACAAAATCTGACGTTTACATAAGGATCCAAAGTTTTTGTTGTTGTTGTTGTTGTTGTTGTTTTTTAAAACACGTTCCTAGCATGAAGTCACAACTAAATAGTTTTTTTTGAGAGGCGGTGTTTCACAAAGAGATTAGATAAAACAGGATAGTTCAAATGATCAGCACTGTTTGCCACAAATAGATAAGGAAACAACACAGGACAGGACAAAAATACAGGACCACTTTTTATGAAATGGTGAAATATTTCAAAAATTGACGGACAGAATGATGTATGGATAGATAGATAGAGAGATGGACGGAAGGATGGATGGATGGATAGACAGGGACGAACGACACATGGATAGACAAACAGACAGACAGACTTTATATTACCCTAAATATTTCTGGGTAATCCAGCCTGGTGACAAGAATCAAACTTTTGGGTGAAAAAATTTGAGCTGGCTGGATTAAACCATCCTCCTCTTCCTCTTCCTCATCACCATCTGCCTCCAGCGTCTTTGAGCCCTGAAATGGAAAAGAATCAAAAACATTTTTTTTAAAGTTTGGGCTGAACAGAATTCCATGTGGCTGAGGTACTCCTTGAGTTGTTGGACAAGTATAGAGCAATCACATGAGATAAGACCTGGACGTGACTCCGGAAGAATCAACATCTGGGTCAGATTCACTCATAATGTCTTTAAATTTAAACAGACTCTATTGAGACTTCTGAAATGAGGAGTTCAGTACTTTTTTTTTTTTTTCAATGGAAATATTTTCAGTTGATATTTACACACTTTTTTGTGTTAAAGGCATAAGGAACACAATTTACTTTGCATTATCAAAAACAATCAATATTATAGCATTATAATATATTATATTCATTTACATTTTAACTGATTAAAACACTATTTATTAAAAACCAAGTAACATGAGAAGTTGCAAAAAATGGTTCATTCAAAGCGCATCATTTCAAGTTTGTACTTTCGTGACGAAAAGTAGTGTTATCCGAGCTGGTGAGTAATTTAATGACAGAGTGGAAAAAGAACAGCAAAGAGCGAAGACTGAAGACTGAAAATCCAATGTCCTCAGAGGAGATGGACTGTACGTCTGATGGGGGATTGCAGGGCTTTGTTTCTTAATTATTTGTTATTCACCACCGATAAATATCTAGGTTGAGGAGTTGAGAGAGCATTGGAAAATAATGCATAAAGATCAAATGATTGCATGTTTTCATAATCATTGATAAAGCTGAGCTTATAGATAAGCTTAGTCTGTATAAAGTGACTGTCGCTCAGTATACAGGCTCAGTCCGGTTTCCTAAAAGAAACTAAAAACAGCACTGCACTTCAGTACATCAAATGTGATAATGATCATGAGGTCAGCCGAGCAGCGCTGCCTTTTTTCAAAGAGCAAGAGAACGATAAGAGAAGAAAACCAAATTGTGACAGCGTGTTGACAGAGTTAGTGTCGCAAAGGATGGAGATAGTTAAGATAGGCTTGCATGAGGAATAAAGGAGGGACCCATGCTGGGTGTTATGAAACCACAAAGGGAACTTGGATGTGCTGGTCT
The DNA here is from genome assembly GCF_051911475.1 of Siphateles boraxobius. Taxonomy (NCBI): domain Eukaryota; kingdom Metazoa; phylum Chordata; class Actinopteri; order Cypriniformes; family Leuciscidae; genus Siphateles; species Siphateles boraxobius. The sequence continues at coordinate 6,602,529 of NW_027509119.1, read as the reverse complement.
ATTTATAGATTTTACTTTTGGAAATTGGCTAAATTTTGGGTTTGTTTAATGCAAGGGTCTTGTCCCAAGGGCTGAAATGCTATTGAAATTAATCTAGGCTCACATTACAAGTCCTGCTTTAGTGTACGAGTTAGATTGGCTCCATGTGAGTATTTGGGAAAATGTAATTTCCTAAATAATCACATCCAAAGATGCAATCAGTAAAAAAACAAATCATAGTAATTACACCATGTACAACCCAAACTGAGTTTATGGGACAACGGGAGGATTAAATCAATGATAAACTATCAATTTAGGCAAAAATGTAGTAGGTCAGAAACTACATACCAAAAAAAAAAAAGTGTTCTTAGAAATGTACTTTTTTTTGTATTTATGTTGGTTTCCTTTGGTTTAAAGAAACATTCACATTTATGCTGTGAATCGCCTGTTCATAACCAGGGATTTTTATGTTGGAGCTGTAGTTGGATTTACAATAATTAAAACCAATTCAAGTCATTAAAGTCAAAGACTTCATCATTAAAGTCAAAACAACGTTTAATATAATAACAATATCGTGGTGCAACCATGAAGTTTAAAGTATTAATATTTTTTTAGTTTTTGGAGAGTCACACCACATGATATTTTGTCATAAAAAGGTCAAATTACCAGATATGTTATATTAGGGTTGTCAATAGATTACATTTTTTAATCGTGATTAATCGCACACTTATCGTGAAATTAAGCATACACCATTTATCTTGTTTAACACGTTCATTTTGTCATCATTTGCTATATCCAGCAAAGTAAACCAGATGATATTTACAAAACTGTATTGTATACAAGATTTCTAAGGTAAATGTAGGCGTCTTTACAAAAAGGGACACTTGGAGACTCCAAAAAGACACCAAATAACCAAGTGATGCATATACCTATTACAGTACACAAATCCATTCAGAATTAATACACACATTATCATACACATGACAAATCAAAACATTATCCTGAATGTTTGTGGAAACAATGTGAATGTACTCAAATGTGTCTTCACAATTTTTTGTGGTGAAGGTTTGTGTGCGCATCCATATAACGGACTCACGTGTGCTTATGGTACAGATCCTGTACATCCATACCTTGATTGCAATCTTCATCTTAACTAGCAAGATGCTGCTTTGCTTTATCAAGGAGAAAAAAGTATTTTGCTTATCATCTGGCCATACAGCGGTGGGATGTTTAATCGTTTCATTCAGTCTGTATTTCAAACATTTTGGTACGTTGGTATTTTACCTCAAACCATGAGCTCTGTCATATTCTGTGATTCTTTCTGAAAAGCCTCTTCGGAAAGAATCACTGAATATGACAGCGCTCATGTTTTAAATGAAAACCTAAACGTAATGCGAGTCTGTATTCTCTCTGTCACCCCTGATGTAATCAGCCAGGGCTGCGTTTCCCAAAAGCAACTTTTTCCCAAAAGTTGATTGTAAAGAACCCAGGTGGAAATGGTCTCCATGATCAACTTGGGCTCACAATGCTTTTGGGAAATGCAGCCCTGGTTTACTTTACATATTAGTGGTGTTTTGAAATTATTGTTTGAATGAATTTGCTTACTGTATCATTTGACTGAAAACTTTCCACAAGTTTAGCTGCTTAAAATGATCTGATCGCTAACAGAGAAGCAAAACCAGGTTACAGGTGCTTGCGCCATTGTAGATACTCCGTGAGATAAACTCTAACTTCAAAGATCATCAAACTGTGAGAAGTAAATTGCGTTAGACGCAATTTCACGTGCTTCAGTAATTTATTTGTGTTATTTGCATGCAATTATTTTAGCACGTTAAGGATTTTAAATTAATCACATGCGTTAATGTCTACAGCCCTAATATATATACACATATATATATTATAGAATTAATAATGACAAAAAGCAGACATCGTTATCACTCACTGATAAGGAGGAGAGGTTTTCCCTGCATCACCTCCCACTGCTCACAATCTGCTTCTAATTGTCCGGTTTGAGTCAGCGTCAGGCCTGCAAGTTTATAACGATACCTACCTCTCAAACCCTGCTGTCTAACCCCCCGCACTGGAGTCCATTTGATTTGCTCAGACAGTGAAAACATACCACAAGATCCACTTCATCTTATCAGTGGGAGCACGGGATTAAAATACCCTCACAGATGGGAAACACATTTCAAGCTTATTGGGAGGATTTGGTTCAATTATGAAGAAAAATACATTCCAAGGCTGCCTCTTCCAATCTGATAAATGAAAATATCTTTCAGTGTGTGATGATTTTACCTTAAGTGGGCTTAATGGTGTAGCTTTAGGAAAGTACGCAACACCTGAAATGCTTGGTCCTGTAGACGTGTTAAAAACATTAAACGCATAAAAAGAAGCCCATAAACGAGAATTGTGTACTTTCAATGACTTTACTCCAAGACTACCACATACAGTTCAGGATGATTATACTCACCCCAAGAAAACTTAATGGATGCATAAAATGTGTTTGGACGGATTATACTGTAGTGTATAAGTGCCCTCAACATCTTAGCTAAGCTCCATGCCTCTAGGTTACTATTGTTGACTCATAGGAATGAACTAAAGATTCCTGTGAACATTTCAGTAAAATTACTCATAAATGGTAAAACTTGATTGAATACTACTCTAATGTTGCCTGGATGTGACGGTTTACACCTGGTCACTTCATGCGTTTTGTCTGATCGGTTAGCTATCCGGTCGTGAAAAGACCAGGCCAAAATGCTTTTGAGATTTAAATATAAATCCAATCACTCAAACCACTTCAGGAGGTAGTTTGAGACAAATTCCAAATAAAACTGGACAAGTGTAAATGCATCTGGTTCTTAAAACCATATATGTAAATTTGACTCCTCCCAAAATAAAATTTTTTAAAAAAGCGTGTGAGAGCATGTTAAAGGCTACATGACATGTTATAACCAGATATAACAGCACTACTGCGCTGCAGATGAGTAGCTGAGTATCTCTTCAGCGAGCTGATGTGCAAACTGTCGCAAATGAAACTGAAAGTTACACATGCTCAACACACAATCATCTTTCATTAAAAGTAGTTACTTAACAATGTGATAGAAATGCTGAGACTGCAAATCAGAATAAAGAAAAAGGCCTCTCGCGGTTGACTGGTGCAGACACATTTATTATTGTTTGGCGAATTTGTGTGGGCAAAATCCAGTCATTTTAATAGGAATCCATGCGATTAGGAATTTCACTGCATTGACCAACAAAAAGCTGAAGGGTTTCCATTTAGAGGCATGGATGAATAGTATGTGAATTGGGACGGAGATATACACTCCACGGGTTAAGAGACCATCTAGCATCTATTCACGTGACGTAAGGAAAACAGTCCCAGGAGACATACAGCATATGTATGTGATAATGGGCTATTATATGAGATAATGGGCTATCATGGTCACTATGTGAAAGAAGTCATCCTGCATTACGAACTTCTGGATAAGTGTATCAAAGAAAAACAGAGGAAGAGACAAAAGCAGACAGATTGAAAAGACCTTTCCGAAGACATTAAGGCAGTGAAGTTGCGATTACGAATGATTCGTCAGTCTTAATGTGCCTGATGACACTGTGAAGTACTCTTCATGGGTGGTCTTCTCTCTTAATCTCGCACAAGGCTCAGTAGTTAAGGATGTAATATAAAAAAAAAAGATTTACAGTCTCACTGAGAAAGAGAAAGACAGAAAGCGATAGAGACAGGGGACAGAGAGGAAGACAGCGCCAGCCAACAGCTGGGGGTCATCAGAGCTCAAAGACTTGACGTGCTGAAGTTCCTGCCAAATGGTTTTGTAACCTTCTGGAACCACCAGCCTCTAAATACAAAGAATTCCTGCTTTTATTGACCGTTTAATTACACATTCTTATCCTGTCATGAGTTTGTTTATTTGTGCTCAAGTAAAGCAACAGGAAGTTAACAGTAAATCAGCATGCTGGCATCCATGTAGATGCTTGTGGCAAGCAGGCTGATTCATAGTGAATCTGCAAAGGAAACCATTAAACTTCTAATAATTTAAACAGTAAGCAGTCTGCTTAACAAATTAATGTGATTCACAGCATCGAAATGCTAAGTTTCGGTCATGATGACCACCGCATCCTGAGTGTTGAACTAGTTTAATTACACAAAATGCCACATTGCCGGTACTAGGATGGTGCTCTCAATAGACGTGGAATGTTGGAATGTGATCAAGTGTTTTTCCTCACAATTACGCCATCACTTCCACAGGTAAATAAAATAAAATAATACATTCTCTAGAAAAAGAGTATGTTGCGACACTGTAAATGATTTAAAGCTGTAAAGCCAATTACCTTGAGCATCCACTACTCTTTTGAAGACATCAATAATTTTTTCTCCTGGAGAACAACAGCAGTGTTGCATTTCCCCACAGTGAAGTAAACTTGAACTGTAGAGCTTGACTAATGCACATCATGGCTTTACTCGGAATCTCACCGTCATCTTATGAAAAACCTTTTAGGCACTTAGACACAGTAATCGAATGTGGTAAAATTTACTGACATGACATGCACAAAAAAGTGCAAAGCATTAAGGAGATATAGCTGGAGGTAATTACGGTAACAAGTAGGTTCTGTTCCAAAAGTATGATGCAGAGACTTAAATGACAACAGAGGTTGGACAATAGACAACCATATGAGGGATTTGAACCTTCAACCTTTGGGATAAGACTAAACCTTTTCCTCTATCACCACCTTCTACCTGTTGGAAACGTAACATGTTGAGAGACAACATAAAATTATAACGGCAAAAAAAAAAAGCTGATCATTCTTCAGGCAAATTGTAAAAGAATAACAATAACAGGCAAGAATAGCCCAAACATCGAACTCAAAAATCGGACTCAAAGTTTGTGAAAATTGGACAAACAATGCAACATGAGTGGCAAGAAAAATGGATCAGGGTACTATAAACACTAACCTTGATCAATATGCTTAATTTTACAACTTTCCTCCAAATGTATCTAGGTGCTGCCATAGACTCCCAGCCAGAGAAAGTAGAACAATAATTAGAAGAACTCCAAGGTAAACAAAACGCACCTTCAGTGCCTGGCCCTTAATATAAACCCCAAAAGCACTTTTGGCGAACAGTAGGGTTGAACAGCTGTCCTCATTGAAATCTATGTGTGCTTTCAGAAAGATGATATGATGAATTACTGTTCTAGCATTCTGTAAGACCTGGTAAGCAGGATGCAATGTAATCAATGAAGGTTATACTTCATGCTCTATGATTTCTAAAGTAGACCAATTGCAAACACTTCGAATACAGCCACAATCAAAAGGGTCCAAGCAGGTGAAAAATGTCCCTGTGGATACAATTTTTGACCAACCATTTACCAAAAAAACATGCTGAGATGTGTTGAGACATGTTATATAGCCTACTAGATCTACAGTGTGGCCTATAAGAAATGCATGTCTGATAAAATGTAATTGCTGTCAGCAATAGGGTTGGGCGATGTCTACCAATTTGGTATCAGACGATGTCTACAGTGAAACATCGCGATGGACGATGACATCGGGAAGGAGGGGGAAGGGGGGAGGGGGGGTACCATTCTCATTTTCCACTAGATATTTTCCTCTATATCTCATCAGCAATTTCGATTTCGGCAAACTTTGCAGCAGATGACCACTAAGGAGCAAATGTACAGTGACGTGACATAACTCCCAGATTCAAACTGTGCTTTCGCGCTATGGCTAGCGCTGAGGCAAAGACGAACGCGCTCAGTGCTTGTCATAGGCTATATCACAACTGTTCAGTGTTTTTAACCACATAATGTTTATTTTAGGTTTCAGATATTTAAATACATATAATTTATAGCAAAACAATACATTTATAGTTTGTAAAATACACAATGGTGTCTATGGAAGCAGCAATAACAAACCATTCAAATATATTTGCCGACGGTTTTTATTCATATCAGACACACAGTGTAAATAACTATAAAGTCAACTCTATTTTTCTCCCAGTTCACCGGCCACTTTCATGAATTTTGGGAGAAACTGATGAATTCACACGCTGTAATAAATCCAACAGACAGGAATCTCTGAACTGCGGCCCAAACAAACATGACGGCGCCCATCACACGTTACAGATCAAGATCATTTACAAAAGGTTTTTTAAACAACAAAACAAACTCACTTACACATATTTGAAAATCGGAATAGAAGATAATTGATGACATGGTAAGCAAGTTTGTATTTATAAATAAAAGCGCTTCATCTTTCATACAGCGCTATTTTGGCTGTGGTGAACCACGTACCAAGCATGAAGCGTCACCATGGAAACGTGTGTGTGTGGGGTGGGGGGGGGGGGGGGGATCGCAATGCCGGCTAAACATCGTGATGTCTGTCAGACATCGGCCCAAACCTAGTCGGCAATCATTTTTTGTTCATCTGTCCAACTAATATTTTGTTCTACCTGCAGGAAATGACTGAGGTGCCCTTGAGCAAGGCACCTAACCACCAATTGCGCACCGGCGCCACAGTGAATGGGAGCCACACGTTCTGCAGAGGAATAAATAATAAATAAATTATAAATAAACCCACGTTCTGACTGGATAAAATCATACTATGATTTTATCCAGTCATAGAATATCTAACACTTTTGATATTTTGAGTCGATTTTAGAACTCATAATATTATTGTTTGCATTTGCCTTGCGTCTCCTGGCAACAAGGTGCATGTCTCTGTGTGGATTTGTTGTGTCTGTAACCTCAGTCGTTTAGTATATGGAGCCCACTTTTTCTTTGTAACCTATTATAAAGTTGGCAAGTGTATGCCTAGTGTTTCTGTTCAGATTTGAAAAGTTGTGTAGTGTATTCCAGCCTTAAATTGTGCTAGTGCCTGCTTGACCCTTATTACCAATCCTGCCCAGTACAGTAGACTACTTCAGTTAAGGATTCAAAATTTATAGGGGATGCACGGTTCCTTGAACTCCAGCACTTTCACTTTATGCTTAAACTTCTCAGCACAGGAAAAACAAAATTAATGCTCAACATTTTTTCTCTCACAATGTGGGGCAACTGATAATCTTCTACAGGAGCTAGTTTAGTCTAGTTTCATGAGGGGCTGAGGTTGGAACCCTGGTGGGCACTGGGCAAAAGTCAGGAATCACAGCTGCATTCTTTACATAGCTGTCCTCCAACCGCTACCCCTTGGGGTTCTCTTACAGCGCTTCTTCTTTCCTTCTCCTCTATGGACAGTGAACTTTAAGATACAGCAGCAAAATATTGTCCATCCTGGTCGCAGCTGCTATCACTGAAAAGTTCCCAGACTGGTTGCCTTTATCCTTAGAAATACTGACTTTCTCACCTCAATCAACTTTAAAATATTTTGAAAGTACTCTGGTCTTTTTTTTTTTTAGGCCATAAAGACCAATTGAAGAACTTTCACTGGCAATGAGCAAAGAGTATCTCAGATTGATTTTCATTAGATGTATAAATGCATATATAAATGGATTCTTTGATGATATAACCCCAATTTTATCATCTCTACACTGGCTAACTGTTAAGTTCTGTATCAATTACAAAGTATTGCTACTGAATTACAGGGCCCTAAATGGTTTTGCTCCTGTGTACCTAACTGATCTTCTATCGCCCTGCAATCCACCACATTCTCAACACAAAACTCAAGACTTTTGGTAGTACCAAGGATATCTAAGTCCACTAAAGGGGGGAGAGCCTTTTCGCATTTGGAATGCTAAACTCTGGAATAGCCTTCCTGATAATGTTCAGGGCTCAGACTCACTCTCCCAGTTTGAATCTAGATTAGAGACATCTGTATGTAATAATGTATCTAATAATGCACACAAAACCTTGCACTCCAGTTATATTAAATCAAAAGCACATTACATTTCTTGCTTGAAATGTTATGAAGAGCAGTTACGTTAATTATTTTCCATTTGCTTTTGTGTTTCTACATCGGGATGCCCATTCTGAGGTAACTAGAGATAATGCCAGTTCCATTTTGGATCCTGCCTCTTATGAAGATTTCAGACAATTCAACACCTGTAAAGAGATTACGTCAACCCCTGCGAGGACTGATGCCAACTCTGAATCATTATACAAAACTGACCAAATGAATACATTATGTTAGCTAACTGTATGGATTGTATTATCTTACAACTGTACATTTTTGACATATAGACATTATTTTGACAGTCACCCGTCGACAGATTACTCTAAATTGTAATGTAGAAACATGCATTTTATGTAAAGCTGCTTTGAACCTATATGTATTGTGAAAAGAGAACTACAATTAAATGTGAATTCAATTGAATGATTGGTTGAATAACTAAAAATTGTATTTGTTGCATCTTCCACATGATGATGCTTGCCAAATTTGAACTGATAAAAGGTTGTTTTTTTTCAACAAAACAAAAAATTGCGTAATTATTCTGGCATAAATAAATTTAGGTACTAACTCATACAGTTTATACAAGTAGACCCTTATAATAAAAAATATGGCCTTAATCTCACCTGTAGGTTGACCTCTGCCTCAAAGAAGGTCAGACAGGAGCAGTAGTGTCGTTCTGAATCTATGTCTGTAAGTACCACTGTAAAGAATGTCGGGGGTTTCCTATCACGAGACAGCCTCCATCCACCAGGCTGGCAGAACTGTAAAAGCACCAAAACAAACAAACACTGTTAGACTTCACTCAACACAAGAGTCTGACATTACCAGAACATCTAGTCCGCACAAAAGCAACCAGTAAATTATGGTTACCATAAGAGATGACATCATTTGCACAGAGAAGCTCACAGGAATTGAAATTGTGGTTGTTGAAAATCATTTCAAACACCTTTAAATGTTTTGACAGGGATTACTGGAATGCAGTATGAGGCTGTTAAGGTACGTCAGTGTGCAAATTGGCTAGTGTGTGATCATATGCAGGATGTGCCACTTCAGATAGTACATCCTCTCATCAGAAGGCAGGAAACGCCACCGAGTGCCTCAGTGCCCTTCCAAAAGCCCCTCCATATCCATTCTGTTACACAGAAAATCCCAATAAATAAATCTGGATAATATCCTAGCAGACTAATTGTAGATTGCCCATACAGATTTACAGATGAGTCCTGCTGCTGAATCCATGCTGCTGCAAATGCTGTGCCACAGCAAAAGAAATCATTCAACATAGGTTGTAAGTTTGCAGTCTGTGTTGAATGTGATGCAATAAAAATACATTTATTGAATTTGCATACTGAAATCGAAAGCTTTTGAATTGGATTGAATCAAGTCAAGTATCAATTTGCAAAAATATGTATTTCTGCACATCACAACTATCGAGTGACTGATGTAAGATTTCAGAAGCACAGTAGCTTTCCTGAAGCTCAAACTTTAGAGCAGTGGTTCCCAATTCTGTTCCTATAGAACCCCCAACATTGCACATTTTGGGTGTCTCTCTTATATAGCACACATATTTGAGGTCTTAGAGAAGGGGTGTCCATCCCTGCTCCCGGAGGGCCACTGTCCTGCAGAGTTCAGCTCCAACCCTAATTGAACACACCTGAACCAGCTACTCAAGGTCTCACTAGGCGTACTAGAAACTTCCAGACTGGTAGGATAAGGCAAGTTGGAGCCATAACTCTGCAGGACAGTGGACATCCAGGACTGAGTTTGGACACCCCTGTTTTAGAGTCTTTACTAACGAGCTGATGAGTTGAATCATACCCCTTTTCCACCAAAAAAGAACTGGTTCGGAACTGGTGCTGGTTCAAAGTTGTTTGTTTTTCCACTGACTAGAGCACCCAGCGAACGACGTTGTTACGTCACTGTGTATGTCGCCATACGTCTTAGCTAGAAATGCTTGCAAGTATCGATTTCCAAGAACTGATCAAATGCAATGAAAGTCACTTTAGATAAAAACGTCCGCCAAAAGCTTTAATGTAAATGAAACTGCAGGCAATGAATAGATGCTTCTGAAAGACTCTCCTGACAAGCGGTAAAGAGATAAGAGACAACAAGTCATTCGACTAAGTACATCTGCTGTGTTAGTGCTTGAGTTCAAAGTGGCTTGGCAGGCACAGTGAGGTTGAATTACAAATGGCGGCTTGGCAGTTGAGAGAGGAGGAAGAACAGTAGAAGGACAAATCAAAAAAAGTCAGGGATAAAGATGAAAGAGAATTGGGGAACTACTGCATACTGCACAAAGACAACTTTTGACTTTCAGATAGGCAAAAGTAATTAGGTAAGTGGGTGGAAACGTGATAAAGAGTGATGGGAGAAGGAACAAGAGCGAGAGAGACAGCAAAAATGAAAGACAGAGCGATATGTAGTGTGTTGGATTGACCTCAGGGCTTGAACCAGGATGTTAGCATCCCGCTGCAGCCACAATAGACGGCAGGAAATCTGGAACGCTGGCAGGCGAAGACGGAAGAGTGGGATGCTCCTTTCCCTTGTCAGATTGGGAAAGGTTCCAAGAAAATTACAGGAAAATATGAAAATATTCAAAGTATGCGATAAATTCCCAGCCAAATCCAGATAAACAAATAATGAGAGTGCATACATGGGTTGAAAATGTGGGACAGCAGTGCCACAAAGACTCAAAATGGACTTTAGACAGGAAAGATGCTGTAATTTGGCACAAATGACAATGTACAACCAAGTGAACATACTGTTCTTCTATTCCTCACAGCTTAATTTTCATTTGCCTTAAATTTAATATGACACGGTCTATAGTTGTGGAGAAGATGTTGTATATTATTATATTATTACATCAATCCCCTTTGTTCCCTAGGCTGTTATTATGCGAGTGGCCGGAGGCTCTTAGCTAAAGAGGCTGGGGTCTGGCATTGATTCAAATACTACGAAACCCAAGCCTCAGTCTGAAGTGTTTTGCACGTGCATGATTTAGTTCACAAGACAGAACATCCAGACAGACAAAAACTGTTTCGGTCTGATCAACTGGACTGCAATCTTATTTTTTATGTAAATATTAGCTTAAGTTTAACATTTAAGGTCTTTGAAGTAGTTCAGGAAGAAGGCTATTGGTGGGGAGCTCTAGAACAAGATGTTTCAAACAACTGGAAAATAAACTCATAATATAATGTGTTACAACGATCGGTTATTGGATTCTGTTATCTGATGACAAACACCAAAAATGAAACACTATGGAGCCCAAACAAGGGATCGAGGTAGCAAGGGATTGGTTCTTTAACAATGACTGTGATAAGAGGTATTTGTACTTAATGTTTGTTTGGAGCATACAGAAGCAAAGAACACAAGGTCAAAATCTGGATAATTAACAATTCATTTTAGTCATTCCAGGTCTTGATTTGGAATAACTCAAATGAATCAAGAATCAAAATAAGTTCAGGAATCAGGCTGGTTGCACTAGCCTATATATTTCTGATTCACTAAAAAGAACCAGCTTAGTCATTTGTTCGGGAATCAAATTATTATTCTTTTAAAGGTGCACTGTGTAATTTTTAGAGGCATCTAGTGGTGGGGTTGTGAATTGCATCCAACAGAAGATGACGTTGTCTGAGACAGTAGAGAGTAGCCAGTTAAGCAATGAGGTTTCTTTACAAAGATAAATTAGGTTTACTTAATCATTCAGTAAAACGATGTTATTTGCGAATATTATTGTTACTTGTTCATCATTGTGTCAGTGGTTTATTCGCTGACTTTAGCTAGCTACTTTGCACGAAAAACAACATAGTGGTTTGTCCATTTAGGGCTACTGTAGACACATGTCGGCACATTTCAATGTAAGGGGACCCGCGGTGTATGTAGTAGGCCTGTCGCGATAGTCAATAAATCAATTAATCGCACGATTTAAAAAAAACTGCGAGAGACTAGTGAACCCTCTTGTCAGTTGCATGGTCTTTTGTGTGGGGGGAGGCGGTGCTTGTCAGTCATATGACAGGGATTCCCATACGTTATTTTATTTGTGCCGGCCGGCCACAATATCAACGCTGACCGCCACACATAGACTTTTGATTTCGAAACTATTGTTTTTTTTTACTAAGCCAATTTAAAATTGTGTTTGATTGCAGAGCGCCGTAGCGCATTCGCGCAGCACTACCTCTCGCTCGTCCCTCTCTCTCTCTCTCTTCACTCACTCACCCGTACCTCTCACGCTCTCTCTCCCTCACTCGCTCGCTCGCTTGGTGGACATAGACTGCAATTCACTTTTGCTTTATTTGAACAAAGCTTTATGCTGGCGAAATTATTTTTCAAAAGTTTTTTGTATATGGCTTGTTGAGGCTTTTTTTTTTTATGGAATGTATCACTATTTATGTCTAAGCCTAATGTTTAATATTTTTTGAAGTGCAATTTTGTCTACATCCATTTTATTTATTGTTTTTGGTATTTATTCAAGCGCATTTTTTGTTAACAAAGACTGAGAGTCCATTGCTTTTATTGTTTTGGGTTGCTTAAAAATGTTTCGGATACTTTAAATGTTTTCCGTTTTCAGTGTTAAATAGTCTTTAGAAATACAAGTTTATTGATCTTTGAAAAGGTGTACCTGCATTATTATGCCATTATCATTATTTTAGATGAAAATGGTCTCAGAACGACAATATTATTGTTTATTATCAATATTATCGTTTATCGCAATAATTTCTTGGACAATTTATCGTCCAGCAAAATTTGTTATCGTGACAGGCCTAGTGTGTAGATAGAAATGGCTCATTCTAAGGTAATAACAACATAACGGTTCATTAAGTAAGGTCTTTATACATATAATATTGCATTTCTGTCAACAGATCTTCCTAAATATTACACAATGCACCTTTAAGTCATGATGTTTTCAAAGTAACTTGGATGTATCTACATGTCCTCCATCTTTTGACATTTGCACTGAAAACAAGAAGTTGACATTTCCCACTTCCAACCTCAAACTGTTCAAGTCAACTTGGAATTCTCCTACCTCTACTACACTTGAGTCACCTCCATCTTGGAAATGAAGTCAAATGACGGTATTCGACGTTGATCCAGTGGTTATTTTCAAGTTTGGAGTTGCAGGATTAATAATACATCATACAATAATAATCATGACTGTATTTCGAAACGTGAGTGAAAGAAGTCTAAAGTTGAACCTATCTGAACTTTGAGCGTCACATTACAATGCTTCACCTGCTGACAAGACGTTAGCTTGCCGCTTCGCTCCAATGGAGAAAGTTGACACGGGTCACATGAACGAGTTCTCCAAACTGAGCTTGCACTCTTGCAACCGTGAAACAGCTGAGTAATATCACAGAGAACACAGACCCTTTCCTTGAATTAGCTCTCAGTCAAGTGACAATGGCACTCCGTCGTGTTCTACCAGTCATGATGTCAGAGGGCTTTCAATTACACAGCTGGCCTTGTCAGCGAAAGTTCCTCTTCATGTGAGAAATGAGTGGCACGTCCACTCCGCAAACAAGACACAAGATCTGCAGCTTGACCTGCTAAGAATCAGTTCGGTGGCTAAAAGCATGGAGGCCAGACCAACCATATTAGATCCTCATCTGCCTTGTGCTGTGATCCGTTACTTGCATCTCTGTTTAATGACAGCCATAAAAGGCAGAGGACTGCTGCCCTAGTTAGAGGACAAAGCAAGAGCCGCAACTATTATTGCTCTGGGTTGTGTAACAGCACATAAGCTGTAACAGCAGAAACGTATTTCTTAAACTGAATTGATTTCAAAGGGCTACTAAGTTAAAGTCCCCCTGTGGTGAAAATCAAGCTTTTAATGGTGTTTATATGTCTATGTGTTTTTTTTAATGTGCTTTAAGAAAAAACATGTGCAAATTCATGTAAACACCATTGAGGAGTATTTTCTCCTTAAAACTGCAGTGACTCAAAAACAGTCTCAAAAACGTGTTTTGAAATCACTGGTGGTTTCTGACATCACAAACCGTATTGTAACCAATCAGGTCAACGTGTGATCGTCAACGAGTGGATCTCTGATGCGAGTGAGTGGAGGTGGGGCTAATTTGCATATTCATAGAACCGCATATATTAAATGAGGCAAGGCTGTAGAGTTACATTTAAGGTATTTTAAGTTATGGGGAAAATTTCTTCAAGGAAAACACTTTTAAATATGTAATTTTGGTGATCAAAAATGATTGACTACAAGGGGACTTTAAGGCTATACAATTAATCAAATATTGAAGACTCAAAAATGAAAAAATTGGCAAGCAATTTCAAAAGCCAAATCATGGTTGCCCGCCACTACTCTACTTCGTGCCATCCAGTGCTACACACTCCATTCCAGTAGGGGTCAGATTCTTCATCCTCTTCTGACATTTTCATGTCAATGGGCCAACCACCATTCAGGACTGGCGTGTAAAACACTAGATGGCACACAGGAGAGGAATAGAGCGGTCAACCCAGAAGTTAGCAACAACCTGGTTCCCTCGACAAAAACCCCCAACAGGATTTTCCATTGGCTTTTGGATTGTAGCAGAAAATAAGCTCTGTGACCAACAAAAGGTTCATCATCAAATATTCACAAATGCACACATATTATAATTAATTGAAAATATGCTTAAAATCATAGAAGTAAAATCTAAAAGTAGGCAATAAACAAACTACACCATGGTTACATAACTTCAGCATCAACATCACTAAGCTCTATCAGTTTTTTTTTTTTAAGTTTCCCCTGCAAATTCAAGTTAGAATAGCTAGAATGGCAAGTGCGCGTTATAAACAGAACGAGGCTGTGTAAGTGGACTAGTGAGTAGATGAGTTTATCTGTTAGGCTGATAACGTTTAATGTCTCTGGCAACCTCTGAAGTCCAATTAAGCCAATTGAAAGCAACTGCCTCTTTCAAGACAAGTAAAAGCTTCAAAAATCAGTAGAATGTATTACTGATCTATTTTACATCATAATCACTATGAACTTGTGTTAACCACAGACCTAATTTAAGCCTCTTAACTGAAAACCCATTTGAAAAATCCAACTGACTTAAAAGACGATGGAACTAGAAATGCTCATTTCCAGGTTTTGGCCTACAAATATGTTATTCCTGCAGCACTAAAATAGCAGCCACAACAAATTTACTGTGTTTGATTTTCACTGAATCCAATCGGAGCACTCAGAAAATGACCAAATAAGCTGCATAGACTTTTTTGCAGACCTGTGAATGGGTGTCAGCAAAACCAGATCCTTAACCAGATATCCATTATTTCCTAGAGTTGTGGAGAAGAAAGGATATAAAATGGGTTTGGAACAACATAAGTAAATTATGACTGATTTAACTGGTTTTGAGTTTGAGCCGTTGCGTCGGGAGCATATTGATGCTTAAAAAAGGCTGTCCAAGAAGGCAGTGTGTGAGGAAAAAAGAGAGGGTGTGTTTTCATAAGGTGTGAGAATTTAGATTATAAATGGAATAGACACATATTGGCCCATCACAACCTTCTCACCTAGGTGGACAACAGCTGAAAATCTTACAGGAAGAAGAACAATAACACTGGGGAAAGAGAAGTGAGCACTGGTCACCCTCTGTCAACACTGTAGTTTTATCAGAACGGACAGCAGCTAATGCTGAATCCAAATACAGGACAGTCTATTTCTGTCAGCCACAGACCAAGGGTAGGAAATGCTCAGCAGAGCCAAGATGGAGACCCCATTCTTCTGCCTGAATGTGTTGAGCTGAAGGAAACCTGGAATAACCTGTGATGAAAACACTTCCTGAGAACATCTTCAGGGTCAAAGGAAAAAAAAAAGGAAAAAAAAGTGTTTTTATGGACCTAACCAATCAGAGCATGTGCTAAAAGATCTAAATTACCCACAAAACTGAGGTAGCATGCAGTTTTCACATTACCAATACGACTTTGTTCTAAATTCAGCTATGGTCAGGATATTTCATATGGTCAGTTATGCAATACCGCACATATGGTTCACTTTAGGGACAGATATTTTTAGTTAGTCAATGGGGATGCTTATAATTTACCAGAGAGGGTGGAGGGGGAGTAATGTGGAGACACTAAAAATGCCAAACGAGCAACATATTGACAGCATCGTAATTTCATGACCTGTACTTTATTGAGCTGATGACAATTCAAGCATGTCAGAAATTCAGAGGAAAAGGCAAACGGCATGTCCTCGATCTGGTGAAAGTATAACGTGTCATTTACTTCAGCCGCACATTTCCCGTGAGTAGCTCATACAGCTGGATCAGTCGTGCTCTTCGCTAGTCCACTCCTCTGGGGAGATTTCCTCACTTGAGATGAATTTCCTTTTTTAAAACAATATAAATTGAAAACACATTGACATTTGAACGGGTGAATTTTAGCCTGAAAACTTTCGATCCTAACAAGACAAACATGCAGCCGTCCTCAGAGGAGTTGAGTGAGGTTTCACTCTAAACATTTTGCTTTCAGTTTGTATTCCCAAAACAGCAATGGGGGGAAACACTTTAGACATCCTTGGAACTTCCCACCATTGCCTGGAATACCGCAATGAATTTTACTCGCGTGTAAAAAACAAAACAAAATGGTAGGACAGGTGGTAGCACGTTCTTTACAAATACAAAAGGTCAGCTAAGGTCTATTATGGATGTTAACAACTACTTTTTTTTTTATCTTTCACACATAAGCATATGCAGTTTTGCCCTGTTTGTGGAGCTCAACCTCAACTACACTGTTTTAATAGCTGTGAAATAATTTAACTAAAATACATTCTATACTGTATCTGAGAAAATCACAATGTGCACGTTGCAATATGGATGTTGCTATGCGGTTGCTGTGGTGCTCAGTGATTTTAACATGTTGCTATGTAGTTGTTATTGTTTTCTAAGTGAGAAAAACTCATCCCAAAGTCTCTCTGAAATTATTCTCAAAACATGGCTTGGGTACATTGTTCATAGTAAGGTGCCAAAAAAATCTAAGTCTGATCACTTAGGGAACAACATATTCATATGCTACAGGCTGCTTGATATGAGGTCTCATTCATGTCCATAGCCCACAGTGATTTGACGAGTTTTGCACCATGGTTGCCAGGTTTGTGTAACAAAAGCAATCCCATTGCTATTCAAAACCTGCCCAATCATGGCCAAAAGACCAATCGCATTCCAGTTGGGTTCCCCAGTAAAAATCGTGCTCCAGGGGGTAGAAAAAAACCCCACGGCAACAGTGTAAAAGTAGCCCAATTCTGCAGGAAAACCCGGACTTGGCAACACTGCTATGCACTGTTGTTTAATAGAGTTAAGGGTTTGTACACATCCCTAAAACCAGACTCACACTACAGGAGTTTTTAAATCTTAACCGATTGTTAATCTTCACAGATTTTCTTCTTTCAAATCTCAAACCTGAAAATCGTGGCGCATCACACACTACAAGATATTTTTAAAGTCCCCCTGTGGTGAAAATCGAGCTTTCAATGTTGTTTATTATGTCTATGTAGTGTTTTTAATATGCTTTATTAAGACAAACCATGTGCCAATTCATAAGTCAGCACCATTGCTGAGTATTTACTCCTTAAAACTGCAGTGAACCAAAGACATTGGTTACCACAAACTACATTTTAACCAATCACGTCAACGAGTGGATCTCGGAGTTGGTGCGAGTGAGTGCAGGCGGAGCTAATTTGCATATTCATAGAACCGTGTACACTAAATGAGGCAAGGGTGTAGAGTTACATTCAAGCTATATTAAGGCATGGAAAAAAATCAAGGAAAAACTCTTTAAATATGTATTTTTGGTGATCAAAGATGAGTTTTAAGGGATACAATTATTGGCTACAGGGAAACTTTAAGATTATCATGCCAGATTTAGTACCTCACGAGATCTCACGGGGAAGCGGATGTAAACAAAATGGATACTGTGTCGAGGCAACCTTCTGTGGAAATTATATGAGAAGACATTATAAAAGGTAGCCGTGTTGTTGCCATATCTCGACCAGCCGTTCCTCAGTTGTCCACCAGACCCGTACAGCTGCTTGTTGTTTTGCGGTCGCCATTTCAAAGTTCTGTCACTTCCATCTACCTGTAGACTTGTCTCTCATTGGCTATGTGGAAGTACTGACATAATCATCCCGCCATAATCATCCCGCTTTAAAATCCTAAATAACAAACATGTTTGATATTGTTTGGGCGGCCACGATGTGTCCGCGAGCAGATCTGGAGGTTTAACATTTGACCTGTAAACGCCTCACAACGCTCACACACAAGTCACTTTTAAACCAAGCAGCTTTGTGTTGGTCAACTCTGCGAATTTGTGTGAACGACATGAGCGAAATCTGAATGGGAAAAATTTTCGCCCGGGAATTGGAATGATTCCTCCATGGACATGGAAATCCATGCATTATTGTGAATAAACCTCTTTTTGAATGACCATATAATATGCATCAACCAAACATCAACAACAACATCAAGATGGTTGGACTTCACAAGCTAAACAACAAACAGCAGTTCCAGTACAGTGTGCTTTGACTAGCCAAGTGTAAATACCTTTGTCCCAGCACTGGATTGAGGCACAATATGGGTCTACGTCACATTGCAGACCCCTGCCTGTGAGTGGAGCGATAGTGAAGTGGGCACAGGTGTTTCCTGTGGTTTTCAGAGAGGCCGTCAACACCCACATTTCCCTCCTTCCAATCAGCTATCTTCCCTCTATTTATGTTTTTCAGCTGACTAAACAACAACTCCACGCTGCAGGTTGGACAGTCACGTGAGTCGGCCACTCTTCACTCTCAGCAGGAAGGCGAAAATGGCCCTGCTTTTGAATGAAGGGAGGGTTTCCTTTATTCACAACACAATGGCTGTTCATTACACAGGACTTTATGGACTTACACGTTTACTATAGTATAGATGTCATACTGATGACGATGACAAGGATTTTACAAGAAGCAACTGGTTGCACAAGAATACCTTGACGTGCAAGACTGCTACATGGCATTAGTGTCAGCCATGTGATCAGCTAAAAGACAAAAAATAAAGAAATCCTTGACCTTTATAACTTCTTTTTGACAACAACAGATTTATAAACATTCCCATGACGAATGTTGCGTTTCCAAATGCAAATTCTAAGCGACTCAAATATACAGCACATGCAGAGTAGCATTTACCGTGAATCGAAACTGAGAACACTACTTAGACTTCCAGTACTCTGAAACATTCAGCACATATATTACAGCCTTTCTGAAACATTCTGAAACATTCAGCACATACATTTCAGTCAGATATATTACATCACAACCGTTGCAATTTGATGATCACATTAAGCCATATCACATTCTCACTGCCATGCATTGTCAGTTCATTAAAAGAAGTAATGCAGAGTAACAGTTTCAACTCTGATTTTACTCGCATTTGGCGGTTTGGATCCTGGCTAACATACATTAAACAAATGTATTAATTATTTACAGTTGTGGTCAGAATTAATGGTAAATATTATCAAAAATGGCTGTAAAAAACTGCATTGTTTATCCTTTTCTTCTTTCATTCAAAAAATTTGCAAAAATCTAACCTTTCATTGAAGTAAAATAATTGAAAGTGGGGGGTAAATCACATTATGAAATAAATGCTTTTCTACAAAACACGCTGGCCATAATTATTGGCTCCCTGTTATTAAATACTTTTTGCAACCTCCTTTTGCCAAGATAACAGCTCTGAGTCTTCTCTTATAATGCCTGATAAGTTTGGAGAACACCTGACAAGACATCAGAGACCATTCCTCCATACAGGATCTCTCCAGATCCTTCAGATTCACAAGTTCACAATATTCTGATCCCCAAGACTCAACTACTTTCTGCAATTCTCCATCTGTGATGCTTGGAGAGTCTTTGGCCACTCAAACTTTCCTCCTCGCCGTGCATAAAGACAATATCGACACACGTCCTCTTCCTGGCAGATTCGTAACATCTTTAGTTAATTGGAACTGCTTAATTATTGCCCTGATGGTCAAAATGGGGATTTTCAATTCTTTCGCCATTTTCTTAGTCACTTTCTATTTTGTGAAGCTCAACAATCTTTTGATGCACATCAGAACTATATTCTTTGGTTTTACTCATTGTGATGGATGATTAAGGGAATTTGGCCTTTGTGTTTCCTCATATTTAAACTCCTGTGAAACAAGAAGTCAAAGTTATACTTCAGAAATATTTTACTCGTAAAAAATTCTGGGGGTGCAAATATTTGTGGCCAACGTGTTTTGGAGAAATTTTTTTATTTCATAATGTGATTTCCCCCCACTTTCAATTCTTTTACTTTAATGAAAGGTTAGATTTTTGCAATTTTTTTGAATGAAAGATCAAAAGGATAAACTATGCAGATTTTTTTTTTACAGCCATTTTTGATCATATTTACCAGGGGTGCCATTAATTCTGACCACAACTGTATTATTTTTCTTGGATTTACACAATTCACATGGATCATACTTTTCAGGGCAGAAAATACAGAAATCCATATAAATATGGAAGAAACCCATCCCTGTAGTACAGGTACAGTATAGTCAGATTTCTTTCTTAGGGTTTTTTTTCTTCCTGTTTTGTTGTTTGATTATTATTTAGTAATTATTTTGTTCAGTGTTTGGTTTTGTTCTGTTTTGCTGTTATTTTTAATTTTGTTCTGGCTTGATCACTTTTGTTTGCATTATCTTACAGGTATAGCCATACATCTGATGGCTATCTTAGTGTCTTTTTTGTTCTTTTTTTGTTCGGTTTGGTTGTTTGATTTGGTTTTGTTCTTATCTTTGTTTGGATATGTTTTGCTGTTTTTGTTTTGCTTTGTTCAGTGGTGTTTTGTTTTGTTGTCTGGCTTGACTGTTTATTCTTGCATTGATCATCATGCATTTGGCATTTATTTGGTTTATTTGGTGTCAAATGCATAAAAAGTTTCCCAGGTCTGCTCACAGAAATGGATGGAAGGATATGGCACAGCCAGCAGTGACTGGGCCAACATAATTGGTGGCCACTTAACCACATGTCAGAGTCAATACAGTTCACAGAGGTACTTCTGTGCGGAATGGAGAAACCAACTCTCAGGAGAGGGGGGATAAATTCACAGAGCTAAGGGAGCAAACACTGTTGAACAGACATGTACATATACAGTCAAACAGTATGTCAGGGTTACCTGATTGCTTGGTTTTAGCGGATGCTTTTTATCCAAAGAGATTCAAGGTTCCCTAATTGCACTAAAAGACAACCCCATTGGGGCACTGTGGGGTTTAGCATTCGCTCATGAAAAATGTTGACAGAGGATCATGGTAGCTATCCAGTTCACACACTGACTTCTTGTGCAATGGCTTTTTCTTTTTGTAGTTTCTTTAAACTTTGCGTCCCAACCTATAACCCAATGTATCTTTATCCAAACATCCACTAAAGACTTTTAGTTGCACTCAACAAAAAGCACACATGCAGCCTATTATTGCTCCTAAGGTGACTTCTGTTGACAAGCATCTATTCTGCGTCAGCAGGCAAAAACGACTGACTAAGTAGTTGATCTAAACATTTATGGTTACTAAAACATTTGACAATGCAGTTGAAATGTTTCTTGCATACATATAATTAAACTAGTTTTAATTTTTTAAACCCCCGACCTCTTGTTTTGACTTCATTTGGGAGGACTTAATTAGTGGGGTAAGACCCCCTTCAACCCCTTGTGATTTCCCACCAATCCACATGTGGTCCATACCTGGGATCTGTAACCTTTAAGACCCCAGCTCAGACCCTTAATTACCTTCCCCTTAGCCAGAAACTTGAATAACCAGGAATTGTCTTGGTAGAAGTCAGCAATTTGTTCTTGTTCTGTATGAATGATGTTAACCAAGTTGGTCCCCCAGAGAGAATAAGACATTACGGGCACACCAGACAATCCGAAGCACTCAAGCTGCCGAGCCAAAGTGCTTTTATTTGTGTGCATCTTTATCTTGTTAAACGCTGGGATCTCATTGGCTGCTTTTGAACTTGTGGGACTGCTATGGGTCCTTTGTTAGCAGGTTTTCCTTTGGTAGCCGAGATGAACAGAGACAGCAGGAAATAACAAAGCTCTCGGAGTATGGCTCAGCTCCCTGGTCCTTTGTTTTATCAGGGTTTGTCTGCCCTCTGCCAGGAACTGCAGATACTAATCAATTCAAGGGGCCACATAGCTCTCCGAGGTCCTGTGTGCACTGTACACTGTCATACATTTCCTTTTCATATTTATTAGTCAAAACAAGTCTAGATGTTTCCATTAAATCAGCACCCAAATATTCTGGCAATCTCATGAATTTTCTTTGAAAAAAAATATTCTACTAATAATTTTTTTCTGGCTTTAAGCTTCCTTCTGCACACAGACCCACAGGAAAGACCTGGATAGTGCCGGACCCACTGTGTGGCAAATCTCACCTATGACTAGCTCTTGATGATGCTTTTCCTGCAGTCCACAAGGTGATTACTCATGAAAAGATCTTCCTGACAAACACATCTTTTCTATTTTTTTTTTTCTTCAAAATTTGGACGCATGCTGGGATTCGGATTGTTTTGTTTTGTTTTCTTTTTCCCCCCTTTGTTTCACAAATACTGACTAAAAAAAATACTGTGAGACGTGAGCTTCAGCCATTCGCACATTTGCCCCTGGTGACACAACCGGAAACCAGCAAAGCGAATTGAGCAGGTGAAATCATTACTCATGCACTTCACATCCTTAAATGTTAGTATACGCAATACCTGCCTAATGCCACAACCACCCTTCCATTTATAAAATAGTGAAAGATCTGTAGTTATATATAAACACAATATCCAATCTCCAAAAGTACCTCTATATCAGGAGTGTCCAAATCTACTCCTGGAGGGCCATAATCCTGCAGAGTTTAGCTTTAACCCCTTTAAACACCTGAACCAGCTAATCAAGCTCTTTCTAGGCATACTAGAAACTTCCAGGAAGGTGTGTTGAGGCAAGCTGGAGGTAAACTCTGCAGGACAGTACAGGCCATCCAGGACTGAGTTTGGACACCCCTGCTCTATATAAAGTGCTGGTCAGAATTATTTGCCTCCTCTGTAAATATGATCAAAGACGGCTGTAAAAAATAAGTCTGCATTGTTTATCCTTTTAATACTTTATTTTTTATTTTAAATGCAAAAGTCTAACCTTTTATTGAAGTAAAACTCCAAAACACATTGGGAACAATTATTTGCACCCTTTTATTAAATACTTTTTCCAACCTCCTTTTTCCAAGATAACAGCTCTGAGTCTTCTCCTATAATGAGTTTGGAGAACACCTGACACCTTAGAGCAGAGATCATTCCTCCATACAGGATCTCTCCAGATCCTTCAGATTCCCAGATCCATATTGGTGCTTCTTCTCTTCAATTTGCCCCAATCATTTTCAAACATGGCCCATTATAAGATTTCTATCGCATGCTGTCAGGTTTTGATTTTTTTATCTGTTGGTATTTGATCGAATCCATGATGCCATGTATCCGAACAAGATGTCCAGGACCTCTGGCAGAATATTAGGCCCACAGCATTAAAGATACAGCAGAGTATTTCATTTTACTCATGGGGTACTTTTTTATCCCTGTGTGCACCAAACCCATATTTTTGCTGCCAAAAAGCTATTTTTTTGTGTGTTTCATCTGACCATCTTATAATTGGCCTGAATTTGAAAATGAGTGGGCTGAATTCAAGAGAAGAAGCGCCAACATGGAGCTGGGAATCTGCAGGATCTGGATAGATCCTGTATGGAGGAATGGTGTCTGATCTCAGGTGTCAGGTGTTCTCCAAACTCGTCAGGTATTATAAGAGAAGACTCAGAGCTGTTATCTTGGAAAAAAGAAGGTTGCAAAAAGTATTTAACAAAAGGGGGCAAATAATTGTTCCCAACATGTTTTGGAGAAAAGCCTTTATTTCATAATGTGATGTTCCCCCCACTTTGAATTCTTTTACTTCATGAGATTTTTGCTAATTCTTTTTACTAAAATAGCAAAAGGATCAACAATGCAGATTTATTTTTTACAGCCATCTTTGATCATATTTACTAAGGGAAATAATTCTGATCAGCACTGTAGACAACAGACCAAACTACAACTATTTACACATTTTCTAAATACTTTATGCGTCCTTCCCGGAAGTACGAAGCACATTCCAGATTACAACAGGGATTTGAAGGAAAGGGAAGAGAAGTTCAAAAAGTCAGAGCAACAGATGAGATAGATGACACAAACGGTTACGATCCCCCCTTTGTGGGAGGTCACATTCCTTCATTATAGGATGTCGGGCTCCGACAAGGAATTTTTTATTTCATCAGTACATAGTTGTCGCAAACATGCAAACATTAGTGACCACAGAACATTTCAGTTGTGTCATAAGGCACGTCTCAGATGAGCTCTCTCTCTCTCTCTCTCTCTCTCTCTCTCTCTCTCTCTCTCTCTCTCTCTCTCTCTCTCTCTCTCTCTCTCTCTCTCTCTCTCTCATATATATATATATATATATATATATATATATATATATATATAATAATAGAGTAAATTAACTTTTTTTATTTTGAAAGAAATTCTTTGTTTTATTCCGCATTAAATTGATCAAAAGTGAAGGTAAGAACTTTTAAAGCTCCAGTCGGCAAGTCTGGCAGATTGAGTGGACAACTCTCATGCCCCTCCCCCACTATCAACGAATACCCTCCCACCGAGTTCGTGGCTTCGTGCTCGTCAGTGCCAGTGCACCAGATTTTCTGTGAACGCGCCCGTCTCATCAGCATCCATCAATACCATGGAGTATTTTGTAATTGTTGTTTTGTCATTTTGGAGTAGATTGTTACGAAATGGATTACCCACCAATTAAACGTAAATAAACACCATCGTCTGTCTGAAACGCTATTATTGCTGTATTATTGGCAGACATGGTCATTGTACATTTTTCTATTGCTTCTATATCAGAGCTAGTAAGATAGCACATACAATAACAGCAGCTTTACTACTGTTCTTACTCTCGTAAGAAAGATAGAGTAGCAATGATTCTTCCAAAAAGCCGAACTTTATCCCTTCATCTGGACATGTTTATCCACCTAACGTTACATTCACATGGATTTCAGTGCAAACAAACGAACCTGCCCAACAAGTGCTAACGTTAGCTATCCATACCAACACATTTGGGCAAACATACTTAGATTACTAACATAACACTAAGAAATAAAGTAACTGGTTGATAAAGCACAATTACCTGTGGAGAAGAAATGTTGCAAGCTCTGCATCCAGCTTGAACCCAATTAAATCACGTAAATCTCTCAACCTTTCAAATCCCGATCTGATGTTGATCCTGGTTTATTTACGCGCTTTCTTTCTTTACTTCTTTCCTTTCAGCAGGTGTTCTCTTTTCCTGTGTTGTTTTTGACCTCCTAGCTCTTGAGGTTAACCGAGGAATTGGAATCTTTTCCGCCATCACTCTTCATTACTGCGCGAACTTCAGGCGTGTGCATGTGATTGTAACGTGCGCGAGGGGTGGCGTGTGCACGACCTGTGATTGACAGTCAGATCTCACACCCCCCTGCGCTGATTGGACCCGATGATCCGGGACGGGTGGATTTTTCCAAAACAAATAACACGCTCCAGGTGGAGTTAGAAGCTTGGTCTTTTTCTAAAACCACTTTATTTATGTTGTTCTGTCGGATTATAGTGTCGATTTCACTGAATATGATCAAAAAATTGTGGCCGACGGCAGCTTTAACAGTCACAAATATTATATTTCAAAAAAACGCTGTTCTTTGGATCTTTATATTCAATAAATAATCCTGAAAAAACACAACAAAAAGTTTAAGCAGCACGACTGTTATCAACATTGACAATAAATCTAAATGTTTCTTGAGCAGAAAATCAGCATATTAGAATGATTTCTGAAGGATCATGTGACACTGAAGACTGGAGTAATGATGCTGAAAATTCAGCTTTGCATCACAGGAATAAATTACACTTTAAACAGTTATTCTAAATTGTAATAATATTTCAGAATGTTACTGTTTTTACAGGTTAAACCACTAGCGTTATTATGTTCTCCAATGTAAGATAAATCAGGCGACATGACTTATGATGTATATCACCAGATTTTTTAAATAACAAAAACATTTTTTTTTTCTTCAACAAGACTACATAGATTAGAGGAAGTATGTTTTTCTTCAGGCTTACAAGATGAAGGACATAATCCATTTGATGCAGTCAGTAGAAATAAAGCATATGATTCTGGGTTTATTTGCTGGAGACATAAAACAAGCATTGCAGCGAGGAGCAAAAAGGCCAAATGGCTTCAGGAGGTGCCAAGGGTCTGTGTCCGCCTCAGTCAAGGCAGTGCTCATGTTGCCAAAGTGGCTCGTACTTTCGTAGGAGGTTAGATGAATGGGACTTGTTGTTAGTTTAACAGGAACATTTTAGTCCATCATTCTGGCCCTAACGCAAAAGCCTCCATGCGAGCCAGGGAATGAAGATTTCTGCAAGAGCAAATATCTCCTGAGACAGAGGTTAATGGCAAGTGATCTTGGTGACAGTGACAAAGAGGTAAAAGAGTAACATTATCAGAAGAAGAAACCCATGCACAGCCTTGAGATGCTCAAGTAATCCAACTAATGTCAATGTTTATCGACCACTTGAAAAAGTGATACTCAACATCAGCCAGTTCATGAGCCAAGCTTGAAAAAAAAATCTGTTTGCAAGGGTCACATTTTGAAAACATCCTCTAAATACATGTACACCGTAGAGCATTTAACAAATGCATAGGCTACTTCATGTTAGTATGATTTTAAAAATAAACCGCTTGCTTGTTTGTGTAAATTAACTTTAAAATCGATCCTGACAGTAATTATTTTTGGTTTCATGTATATAATATTCAGGGATGCAAACACATGTATGGTCAAAAAATAGAGAGGTTATCGAAGCCCTCGCCCCGCGGCAAATATCCATAATTGTGATGAATTTAATCCTTTGTAAATTATCATTTTGCAGTGTAAGATTACAGTTAACACCTTTAAATATTACATAAATGTTTTATGTATTTTTATTAAACTTAATGAGTGTATAAATCAGCAGCAAAAAGTAATTCTTGAAAAAAATCTGCACAGTAATTTTATAAAAACTAAACATGTTAATAAAAACAAATTACTATTAGTACTCCTATAAAATGTAATCATGCAATCATACATTTCACAATTTTATAATTATATATGAATGTCAAGAATTCAGAAGTGTATATATTTATATAGCCTACACTACACTACACAGAAATAATGTAAAATTAAATTATACTTATTTTAAGTGTATTGTGCAGGATAGGTATAAAAAAATATATAGGCTTTTAATAATCTTTCAGTGAGCAAAACCATGAACGCTTCAAAACAGAGCGCACAAAGAGCGTATGCGCATCGCGGGTGCAGAATGATGTGCTCAAAAGCAACATAGAGTCACAGTGTGCAGCGCTGCGCTGCACAAGTGCGCATTTAAAAGTTCACCGCACAAAGCGAAGAAATGTCGAGCGCACAAATCCTAGTGTATATCTGTCCAAAAGTTTATTGATCATTTGTTTCTTCACAGTTTTAAATTCCAGTTATTGTGCGTTTGATGCCGATTCATAGTCCTTGTGCTAACAGGCACGGTAGCGAGTCGTTTAAAAACAGCAACAAACATAATATACAAATACACAAAATAAAGTAATTTTATGCAAATCCACAGCCTTTTATCTACACATCAAGCACTATAATGTGAATATATCATATTGGAGAGAGTTTTACCGCGCATCCTGCTGTAACCGGATTAGGCGCGCGCGCTGTTTGAATACTGAATGGAGAATGATTGACAGCCGCAGAGGAGGGAAAACGAGTTTACGTAAACTTTAATTTAATGATGTAAATAGACTTCTGTCCCTCACATTAAGCTATGGAATGGCTTCACATGACTTTGTGAAATTATAATAAGACCCTCTCAGTCTCATACCCAAGTCACCCAAACTGACGTGAAAAAAGCGTGAGGCGCCGGAAAGCACGCTGTTTGCATCCCTGAATATTATAGTTAATATTAAAAACGGTTTATTTGTATTTATTATCAGCACTGGGCTTGCAGCTCACATGGCTAGGGTACATAAATGTTGGGATTTCTATTCATTATTTTGAAAAATTCATCAACGTTCTCTTCATTTTTTGCTACTAAAGATTAAAACAGAGGCACTGTTAAAATAAATGTCTTAGTGCTCTCATACTTGCAAGTCGTGACATGAGGAAAAGGCAGGGAACTGTCCTCAGGCACAGTCTTGTGGCCAAATAAAAAGTGTATTAAAAGCACATTAACAAAAATAATATTGAATAGATTGAAAATATGTAACATAATCCCCCAAATCTAGTTCAGTACTCATCGTTAAATCTCATGATCATAGAGGTTTGGTTTTGTTACTGTTCTACTGTTTGTTTCAAGCCCTCATTGCTTCAAGAACAATAACAGAGCAAAAAAAAGGCTCCATATGACTACTGTACATTATCTACAACTTATTTATTTATAACATCCAGTTTAATCACCATCATAGGTCATCTCCGACATAAAACCTCTCAGGATGCATCTGAACACAGGCCATCGGCACGGTCATAAATTCAGCTTGTTTGTCAGCTGAAAGGTCCCATCTAAAGCATCTCACGTGACAGACCAGGGCACCCAATATGCGTTGACATTTTAAAATCACACAAACCAATGAGACCATCAGGAATCCAATCAAATTGACCCGTTACAGATAAAATGCATCTTTTCATAAGCCCAGGAAAAAAATGGGCTTATAAAGAAATGCATTTCTGATCTATAAAAACATGTTTTCAAAATGTTAAACATTTCCGTGTTTAACATGAGCCATTTTATGTGAGGACACACCATGGCTTGCTTGCAATCAAGTGACCCTGACATTCAGCATTGAACTTGAGTCACAGAGGAATGTACGGGACTATTCAGCACTTATAATGTGACTAATATAACTGCAGACTCTAAGTAAGTAATGCTTGTCTGTGAGTTAAACATTTGTGAGTCAACATACTAAAGTTTTGATTTGATTGATTACTACATTGAAGAAAAGAAAAACCATGAAATAATGCAGTTATTCCTTCACTATCTGTAAAGCATCTCAAACTTTCCTCTGTTTGAGGTTCTGAGAGTAAATTCATCTTGCAACAACGATTTGTGACACTCAACCATCAGATTCCAAACAAGCATTACCATGATCACAGTCAAACCACAATATAATTATTGAGTAACACCTATTTAATCTACAGAACAGAATGAATCCCAGAGGATTCATTAAAACAGACACTTTTGTAAACTGGATCCATGTTTGTTCTGAAACCATTTGGACACTTTAAATGTATGATAGTTAGCAATATCACATGAGCAAGAGTGCTGTTGTACTGAAAATCATCTTGCCAGCAGGTTTTTTCATTCCTGGTACGCCACAACGCTGAACGTCAAGTATAGCAAAAGCAAACCATATTGTGTCCTTGAAAAATTGTCTCATGTTAAACATCACAATATTTGAGCATACTTAAAGCATTCTGTAATTACTCCAGGTCTGGGTTTCCATCTCCTTCCCATTGGTGATAGAAACCCCGCTCTGAACGAGAAAACACTGACACTATGACATTAAAAACGTCGTTCCTCACTCCAGGCGAAATGACAGAAACTGCACTCTACTTCCGCACATCCATATAAATTCAATTCACTGTTTTATACTGTTTAAAATCAAGAAGCATCTGCAAACAAAAAACCAGGGCTCCACAATAACAGAACATAATGTTACAAAACACAATGAAAAATTCTGTAAATAATAATACAAAAAAATTATAAAATAAAAATAAAGTAAAAATCTACTGTTGAGCCAGGTGATGATAGAACTTTTACTTCATACGAACTTGGTGACTGTTAACCAATGACGTCAAGCTCATTTTTAGTGGATGTATAAAGTCACAAAATTTTGACAAGAAGAAATGTCATTTGTGTCTTCACTTTGAACAGTACATCGAGCATTTTAGTATTTGAAACCTGACAAACATTTGTTGTGAAATGTTTTGCTTAAAAACAATCTCGCTCTACAATAAATCCCTCTAAGTTTGATATTATGTAATGTCATTAATGCAAATCTCCCAATACTTCTTGATACCACTGTATATAATGAAATCTGAAACATTTAACAACAAGCTAAGGGTTGATAGAAAAAATAGATGCATAATGGGTGAATATACGTGCTGCTGATTAAGGGACATGATGTTTTCAATTCAAAGTAGCCTACGCTGTAATAAGCCTTCCTAATTAATTGTTTAATATCGTTTAGTTTCAATTTATCTTTTTAATTGCAGTTTAAAAGGCAATCAGAGAACATATGTCTGAACTATGTGAGATCTATAACTAATCCAGCCAGTCATGGTTTATGGTTTGCCTGGCTCTTCTTTCTTAATAGCATTGGCCTAGTTGTAGACCATCTTTAGACGGGACGTTTAATGTCTCCTTAATCTGCTCCCCCTGTACCCTGTATTTCCAGTGTGATCTAAGCAGTGAGCAATGACCGAATTTGCATGAACTTTCATGCGAGACAGGGTTAAAAATGGCACGCAAGGAGAATAGCTGGCGAACTTCCTCCAAGATTGAAAACACCTTTGGAACAAGAGCTGTAAACACGATGGGGTGTTTTTCTATCCCTTTATACTTGGAACATTCCTCATCTGTAGCTATTTAGTTTGCTGGGGGTTGTTGTGGTAAAGAAAGTATTTCTGCTGTTCCGAAACAGAAACCAGAGCGAAATAGAAATCTGTAGAAATCTGCAAATAATAACAATTTGCATACCGAGACGAAAATCCAAATTGCCTGGCTGGTGTGTTAAAAACAATATTCATTAAAACTACAAAGATGGGACTGAGGCCATTTCATTTCAGGGTGCTGGGGACGTTGAGGACATATAACCCCAGCAAATCACTTTTATGAGTTTGTTATTTTCCTTATTTAACAATCCGTTCGAAATAAATGCCTTAACATAAAACCCACACAACTAGACTAAAGGATCATCTGTGCAATTTGATGGAAATGCGTTTTATTATTATTGAATTTTTTTTATTTAAATAAAGAAAAATTTCAACCTTATAAAGGATTACAGGCAACATATCGGAGTGCTCTGCAAATTTATACGCACAGATGCTTGACGGCAACTCCACATAAGCATCAAAAGACCATTTATAAGTGTATATGAGCACCGTAAAAGAATCCTAAACCACATAAATCAGCCAAAAATTACGCAAAGTCAGGTCGTAGCATAAGTAACATATTGGGCAGGGAGATCAGTAAAACATGTGCACATACTGATATGTTTGAGTAAACGGACGGAGCAGAAACTATACTGAGGGGGTCCTTCACATGTTGCTGAATGCTTTGGAGATGATGCTGTGTGGATGAGCTCAAGCCACGGACCAGCAAAACACTCTTTTGGTTTGATTCTGCAGCCTGCTGGGAGTACTGGCACACCCATTGACTAACAAGCAATGACATACATACATCTCTGGTCTATTTTTATACGATAAATCGCCCACCCTATGCTCTGTGCTGTCCCTGCAGTGTTCAAAGAGATGTGATTGTGTTTGATGAATGTTGTTCTATAGCGCTTACTCAAAAACAACACGTGAGATGAGAAAATGGAACAAAACAGGATCGCAATCAAACATAAATCGACTAAAAAAAATTTGAATAAGTTGAACACATTACATTTGAATAATTAACTACAATACAAACTATAAAATAAAAGCATAAGTGCTATTTCGTTATTGTTTAAATTATGTAAATTGGTACTTAAACCTGCCTTTTTCACACCTAGTTTGTTACAAGCAGATTCTGGAATGCTTGGTGAGAAGACCATCTAACAGGACTGGGAATTTACAGATTTCACATTTGATCACATTTGATATCGATTAATTTGGATATATTTTAAGTATACTACATGTTCAATTCAATTGAGATTTTTCATACGCACACACTAACCGATTAAATAAAAATATAATGAATATATAATACAGTGCTTATATTTAGGAAAATGCTCCTCTCTAATGTTATTTTTTCTAGGTAATCCAGCTATGAACACTGAATAGATTTCCTGAGGTATATTTAACATTATTATGACATTGTTTACAAGCTTTTTTACTGACATCTTTCCACGGCTGAAAAACTTGACAATTTTTACAGTTTCTTTCAACATTCCCTCTGATGTTCATTCACGTTTACTTGGTGCTCTAAATAGTAGTAAAGACATTGTACAGCTTCAACACGGTATTTATTATTTGCATTTTGTGATGAAACTGACAGAATTTGAAGGCTGAGACTTTGTTTCATATCAAAAGTAAAAAAGGACAAAACTCCTTGAGATTACTGGATGGAAGTAACTGGTTTAGTGAAGTTTAGTTCAAGCATCAACTGAAAACAACACAGACTAAAAGACTGATTATTGAGATTAAAGAATCAATATCAGTTCATCAAAATGTAGATCGATTAAAATCAGTTAATCAATATTGTCAACCCAGCCCTACAATATAGTGAACCAAAGAACCAACCAACCGTATTCCCCAACAATGAGAGAAGTTGATAAACCTGAACATAAAGAGCCCCTATAATTGTGACTAATAAGAGAGCGTTTTCTCACGTGTTACATTTACTAGCAAATTTTGGTTTCTGATTACAACTGAAAGGTTACTCTGGCTCTTTGACAATGATCTACTGTGCCAGACTTGGTGGTTCCAACATCTACAACAACAATCTCTACAAAAAGAAAATGGTGCATCAAATAAACTGGAAAAATCCAGTGAATGTTAAGCCTTCCAAGCTGACACAAAGAACACTGATACTCAAAATAAACACTTTACAACTGCTGAAGGACATTCCCTAAACTTGCAGGAACTTTATAAAGCCATTGAGTCTGTACTGAATAAAATCCCTATGGAATGTCTCCAGTGCCGCTGAATACAAGTTTTCAGATATACAAGGAGTTCTTGAGGAAAAGGGCCTTCATTGTATTATACCAAATAATGGAGTATTTCAAACCACGGAAATGGAGTAAACTTAAAGCGGTGGCTGATTGCGATTTCACTTTTTTAATTTTAAATAGTGTGTAATGTTGCTGTTGGTGCATGAACGGTATCTGCAAAGTTGCTGCGCTGAAAGTTCAACGTAAGCAGAGATATCGTCTTTTAAAAATCAGGAAGTTTAATGCCTATAAAAACGACTCGAATGGGACTACAACGATACTACCCGGGTTTTATACGTAACTAACCCATAACCAACCCTCCCTCCGGAATATTCAAAAAAGGGGGCGTGGCCAAATTTCTGCTGCTTTGTCGAAGAGGAAGAGTTATAGTGGAGAGCAGTAGCCATGCCGTCAATTATTTTCACCCAGCTGTCAGGTCTTCTGTGTTCGGGCTTGCTACGGACGCTGTAGTTCGTCAACAATGGCTACAATTTATGTTTGATTATGTTCCAGATAGTGCCGTGCGTTAAACGCGTTATTAACGGCGTTAACGCAAACACATTTTAACGGCGTCAATTTTTTTATCGCGAGATTAACGCTCTTTTTGGCCTAGCAAACTTTGTATTTTTTTCACATGCTGTTGCAACAACTAGTAACGTTAGAAAAACTACAACATCACACCGGATAGCTAGACCGGAAAGAAAACAACAGGCACGCCGCACGTACTTGTTTGGGCTTGCGCGCCGGCCAAAGAGTAGTAGGCTAACGTTACGTTTTGAGTGGATGGCGCGAGCGCGAGACGCCGATCTAGAGACGTGCACTCTCAACGCAATAGAGTGCGGCGCGGGACTAAATTTGATGCCCGAGTGCGAGGGCGGGCTCGAGCGGTAATGCACTCACTCACTCCCGCAAACTAGAAATATCTATGAATAAAACATAAAAACTAATACATTTTTATTCATATGTTGCAGAAAAGCAACAAGAACAACTAAAACAAAATAGAAACGATTTACAGGCCAGAGTTTCTTTTTATAACATGTTTTCAGCGTTGAGGGATGTAGCCAATCACAGACATATGTGTTGATTTCTTGAACGCAATGGCCAATCAGAAGCATTTAAAATAGACTCCCCTCACCGCTCAAAACAGACTTTTTGTTCAGTGCTGAATTCTGTATGCTGGCAAATCCTCAAATTATAACAAACAAAGTGTATATATTATGAAAGATGCATTGTGCAGTCAGCTTCATTGATAATAACAGATGTGTGAGATTGCGATGAACTGATGTCAGCTTTTTAGGAATTATTAAGGGAGCGCACTTTGCGCGCATTCAGTCATGCCAAACCATGCACTCAGTAGCCTGCTTGCTTTTATGTTATAACAGTGGTTTGTGTGTTAATGCTTTAATAACAAATAATTTATCAGGAGCATTTATGCTTATGTGTATGGTGGCGACACGTAGGCGAAAGTATTTGGAGGTAGCCTACAAAAAAAAGAGTGTATTTGCGGGCGGGAGCGGGACAAAAATGTTGCGGGCGGGAGAAAGTAACATAGAAAGTAGTTGAGAACGTCAGTTAAAACGACCCACGTATTAAAAAAATGGACGGGTTTAAATCGGGCTCGGGCTCATAATTACAGTTTATGTGTCGGGCCAGGCCGGGCTCGGACACAATGCGCACGGGCTCGGGTCGGGCTTGATTTTTTGGGCCCGATCTAAGCTCTACAATGGATGACTTCAGACAGAAACACATGGATACCACAGCTAAGAACAAACTTACTGCTGATCCACTTTTCCATGTTGATAAGAGCATTAAAATTAGAAAAAATAATGAGACAAATAGAAATCAAGGGACATTTAGAATAGATAAAAATGTGCGATTAATCGCGAGTTAACTATGGCATTAATGCGATTAATCGCGATTAAATATTTTAATTGTTTGACAGCACTAGTTCCAGAAAATTACAATCGTAATTTAGCTCTCTGTGCTGCGCATTTTACGGAAGACAGCTTCCAGAATCTCCACAAATTCAATGCCGGATTCAACTGTTACTAAAGCATGAAGCAGTTCCAACTTTAAAACCAGAGGCAGCAGTTGTTGGGCCACAACCTGTAAGTAAGACTTAATCATTTTAAATGTATTTGCATGTATAATTTTAGACATAATGCTTTAGTTTTTATCAAGGACGTAAACAAATGCCAGCGCTGGCTACTAAAGAGTAGCCACTTAGTTATGCTATTTCGTGTGTCTATGACAAATGCGTACAAACATTTTGGACCTGAATTTGTAATTATGTACTAATTTTGTAAATGTATTTTCCATGTGCCTTATGACGTAATTTTTCGATTTGATCAAGAACGTAAACCAATGCCAACGCTGTTTGTAGCTAGTTAGTTCTTTGCTATTTTGTGTGTATAAGACTAACGTGTATAAAGTTAAAAAAATTATACAATGTTTTCACGTTCTGTTGGCATTTTAACACAGTTGCCACGTGTACACCTAAAGAAAATGATACACCGAGCAAACTAAGTTTTGTGAATAGATAAACGGTTGTTCATTATATCGACAAAACAATAACTTTAAAAAACGATATTACTCAGTCATTTATTCAGTTATATTAAACATTTAATCAGGAGAAAACTGTTTCTCAAAAGCTAACAAGCAGCAGCATTTTCAAGTAACAGCGTATCGAAATTCTTATATAATAATAGTAGAATAGAATAATAATAATGATTCAAAAATGTACCATTCAGAAACGTTTTGTAAGAGCCGTGTTTGGGGAGGTTCTGCTTGACTCTCTTCATTGCCGCTTTCTGGGTCTGATTCTGGCTCAAGCTGATACGCAGTATTGACACCATTATTTACATTTGACCGGAGCACATGCAGCTTTCGCCCGTAAAGGTAATGGGCGTGAAGTTTCTGGACTATGTGCGCTACGCAGTTTAGCCAATTGCAACACAGCGGCCCAACTAACCAATCTGAGCCCACTGCCTGTTTCTGAGGGAGTGGTTTCATAGAATCAGGAAGCGAACCGGTCTTTCAAATGACAGAGGAGAAAGCGGCTTACAACAAAGGTGAAATTTATGAAAAATAAGGCTAAAAAAATAAATAAAAAATAAATAAAAAAACGCGAAGACATGTTATATTGCACCCCATAAACACAGTCATGCAAAGAAAAAAAGCAGTAAACCACCTCTTTAAATTCCACTGTCTCTGTTAGACGAAACAACCATCATTCCTGGAGTGTGAAAAAGATCAAGTTCTCTTAGAATCACAGACCAGATTGTGTAACCTGTTGGCTGACCAGAGACTCAACCACCTGCTGAACATATTGAATTTGCGTTTAGCCGATATTTCAGCCGACTGTAAATACTGTAAAAAACTATAGTGACTTTAGAATCAGTGGGAGACCGTGTTCACGGCTTCATCTCTCAGCAGGTGAGTGTTAACATCCAACATGAGTGAATGACCCTACACATTCAAAATCACTCTCCTGCTGAGAGATGTAGCCGTGAACATGTCTCCCACTGATTCTAGTCAGAATAGTTGAACATATCAGCTAAACGCAAATTCAATATGATAAGATTCAAAATCAATCTTCACAGTGACCAATTAGCCACTTCTCACTTTCAATGGCCAATGTCCTCCAGAGATCTGATGCCCAAACCCTTTCCACTTCAAATGCAAAGCCACATATCATAAACACCATTGTTATTCATGGAGATTGTGTAACATAGCATATTTATTTGATTCACTAACACTTAAATGACTAATAAAAAAAGAAAAGCAGAGGGAGAACAGTCTCAATGACATGTTCAATGACAAATAAAACAGTCCATGATGTGCCAAAATACATGTGCCAAGCTTAAATTGAATGGCTCAAAAAATGTCACATGGTGCATCCATCAGGTTCCTTAAACCTTTAACACATGCGAGTATCCACATCTTAATTATTATTTTCCAAAAGGTTTTTATCATGAATTATAATTCATGCATATAATTTTGGGAAGTCTCGCCACATTACATTTTACAACCTTGTCATGAAAAGGTCAAATTATCCGGTATTTTAAGAGGTTATGCAGGGGTTTTCTGTATTATATCACATTAGCCTATACTACAGGGCTGCTGAATGCTTGAATCTGATTGGTTGATGAATGTTCTAGGTGTGCAATTATTTTCAGGGAAACGCACAGCTAAAGTAGTTCCAGGCAGGTCTTGACCGCATTACATGTCCATATCACTTCACCAAATTATTTCAGTCAGTTATTCCAAAGGTCCTTACAGCCTACAACAGCAAAAGAACCAAAACCCACAATGACACTGAACAAATTATTTCCATGTTTGTTGCCACAAAATTATGTTTTATTATGTACGGAAAGCAGATACTTTCTCTCTCCCGCTCTCTCCCACTCAAACGCACACACATACAGTGGGGACACACACTTGCACATAGAAGAGTTGTCAGCGCTGCTCAGACGATTTTATCTGTAAAATAAGCTACATGACATGAACTTATAAGCTACATGACATTTCTCACTAGCGGGGTAATAACGGCACTGTTCTTGAAGCAGATAAACTTAGTTTCACTATTATATTATATATTTCTCTCTCTCTCTAATGACAATTTTGGAATTAGCAACTGAGGCGTGGGATGAGATGTGTAAGAAATTAGTCATACACAAAAGAGCTTTTTAAGGACAAAAACCTGACAAATGTCTTGAAATACAACATCTGATTCTGAACAATGTCTTAAAGGGACATTGTGTAGGAATTTCTCCCATCTAGCGGTGAAATTGTATTTTGCATTCAAACGAATTGTGCTCTCTAGCGCCTCGCTTTTTCAAATGCGTGTTGCATCTACGGTAGCTGTTATGTACCAAAAAGCCGTTTCTGCTGCTTTCAGTTACGTGGCGCTGACTGAAAGAAAACACGTTGTGGAAACGCGTTTGCCTAGTACTTTTTGACCCTCTCTGCTATTATAGTTTTTCAAGACGACGGAACTACATGGATCCCTCAGTGGACCTACCCGTCACATGTATATAAAGATAATAAATTCTTCGTTTACGAGGATAAGTCAGATAATTGGCAGAGGTATTTGTACACCATTGAGGCCATACTTATGAATAAAAATATTGATTTTAGATAATAAAATTACTAAAAAACTAGACATTGTCCCTTTAAGGTGTGGTAAACGTAGTATGAGCAGAATAATTGACTCCGGTCCATTTAATTATTAGAAAACAATGCAGAACCTAGGTGTAACGGCAATAATTCAACAGACCGGAGTAAATTATTCCTTACTTATATCCTGTACGCTAGTTAGACCATTTGATAAAAATTAAGCTATTTTAAAATGTATTATAAGTTGCAACAGATTTTTGACTCCATGCCCCTGAAAAAACATCCAAACGAATCTTAATTCAGATATTAAAAACAAATGTCATCAGAGAAGAGGTGTATTTTATATTACTTTATATTAATATCATCTTTATTTTATTTTTCAATATACATTCTCAGAAGGACACTGTTGTGATAATTAATTGGATGAAAAAAGTAGCATGTCCAGACCACAAGTCCAATGATGTCTCGCAAAGGTCAAGAATTACGTATTATGTCTTGATAAATGAGTAAACAACAATATACAGACTGCCTACAACTTGAGCAGGACTTTGGAAGCTTCTCACCTCAAAAATCAGGTCAACTTTAAAGCCACTGCCACTCAGGAGATGTACAGTGTGTACTTCTCAAGCTCAGATAAGCAAATATTTGGTCCTGAGTTAAGTTGATTTGTGTCTGTTAATCGGACCAGTCTGTAGAGCATTGGATCGGACTAAAGCACAGTAAAGCAC
The DNA here is from genome assembly GCF_051911475.1 of Siphateles boraxobius. Taxonomy (NCBI): domain Eukaryota; kingdom Metazoa; phylum Chordata; class Actinopteri; order Cypriniformes; family Leuciscidae; genus Siphateles; species Siphateles boraxobius. The sequence goes on along the minus strand of NW_027509119.1, from coordinate 6,563,804 downwards.
TTCTGCACGCCATTTAAGCAAACGGACAGGACATGGGCTAGGCATTCTCCAATTAGAGCAAATAGAGGCGACTGGGATAAATGTTTAAGTAAACAATGATTATGCATTTGTTGACTAAAGGAAAGACTGATATCAGAACCACATGAGTTTCCGAGGATGTGGGCAGAAGCATTCACAGATTTCAGCAACTTTTTAGAGGGAAAAAGTTACAAAAACAAATTCATATTCTCCAGCAATGTCATATTTATTCTATTTAGAATGACTAAATAAATCAAGAGGGCAAATTGACCAATGGCAAAAACCTACAATCTATCATAGAAAACAACTGCGAAAAACAACGAGGTACAATATATACACTGCTTTTTTTTCCCATTTAGCTACTTCCAGAAGACAGCTGTTCATGGATAAATGATCTGGGTCTACTTTTGGTTTTCTGTTTTTCAGAAAACAGAACAGAAACAACTCCTTACCATTTCCACGCCCTGGGGAAATGCCGTGCCATCCCAGTCCTTTTTGGGGAAGCGCTGAATTATCTTGCCACATCCTTCACCAGATCCTAAAATAACAAAAATAAATAAATAAAGAGGGAGTATTAGGGAAAAAAGGCATTACTAAGATGTGTGATTTCAGCACTTTTTGTGAAAAATACATTTTCGAAGCAGCAGGAACTGTAGTATGGGGCATATCAGGACAATCCTGACCATAATAATGTTATTAATCATGATCGTATTTCCAGGTTTTCTAACCGGCAAAATCGCTCCTCATGCATTCCTTTGGGTCTTTTTGGCGTCTTTCCTGGCCCATTTTTTTGTTGACAAAGAAAGCATTGTGTGCACAGGGCCAAGAGGGTTTCGTCAATTAAAGTTTACTAGTGTAAACATTGTAATGTGACAATACTGGTCCTAATGAACACAAATACCACTGGTGGAGAACCAAAAATAGATAATGGAGCATATTTCAGTGGAATGTTGACTAAGAGGTCAAAGTGACCCAGGCTTTTCTGATTTAAAAGCAAACTGAAGGGGTTATCTTAACACAGACGTGGAGTTAAGACATTATCAAATACTCATACTAGAAAAATGGGGAAAGATATTATTCTTCATATGCTTATCTGGGGAATGCATCACTGATTGTGTTTTTGATAATATCTGGAACGGGGAATTGGAACCTGTAGTAAATCCTGGGTCACGGTATGATGGAGATCTTTACAGTTATCATAATGCGAGTTTGGAAAGACCATTAAAAATATGTCATAATAGGCCAGATATGTTGTGGACAAAACTTGATGGTTTGTCACATTTTTGGACTAAATGACTGATCAAATGACAGACATCTTTAAAGATTTTGCTCTTGAAAATGGTCTGTTGAAATATGAAAAAAAAATAGATTTTGACTCTTTGGAGAAATGTTTGCCAAAATGCGTGTATAGGAAAACTGAATCCTAATGTGAAATAAAATTAGAGGGATAGTTCACCCAAAATTTTTTAATTCTGTCATCATTTACTCCCAGGTCGCTCCAAATCTGTATGAATTGCATTGTGTTCTGTGGAACACAAAAGATATTTTGAAAAATGTCTCAATTTGTTAAGCATACTGTAAAAGTCAATGGGGACCAATAAGGGTGAGTAAAGGATCACTTTTGTGCAAACTGTTAAAAAAAATAATTCTTTGATGCAATCATATATTTCTTTGACACAGATATGCTGCTTTTTTCTTGGAAAACAGTAGTGCTGACAGTCAACCTGCATCTAGATCAAATCATAGCTTTAAAAGTCAAAACACGGGCTTGAGCTACAATAAACAGACTAAGCACTTCTCAGGTTTATGTGGACCGTGCACAAAAATACAAGCGTTGTTCTGATTCACAGGGTCCCCTCACAGTGCAATGTCATATACAATTATGGATTAGGGATATACATATTTATAAATTAATATAATGTGAACATAATAAACCCAAGCATTTTTATATAAAATTTAAAAATTACAATAATTTCAATTGCATAATGTCTAATCATGCAATGTCAAACTCCAAATCACCTAAATGTTGTGATATATAATTAAAATTTTTTAAATAAAAATGTTTTCATAAACATCTCATCTAAAAAATGTAATTCTGTCATCATTTAGGCTTCTCACCCTCATGTCATGTCACTTTTTCATAAGATGTAGGCTAAAATAAGTCTTTGATGTCCCCAGAGTGTGTATGTGAAGTTTTAGCTCAAAATACCCCACAGATATTTTTATATAGCATGTTAAAATTGTCACTTTTTGAGGGTGAGCAAAAACGCATACATTTTGTGTCTGTCCCTTTAAATGCAAATGAGCTGCTGCTCCCGGCACAGAGGGCGGAGCTTCAACAGCTTGTGTCCTTTTACCTCACAGACACGCACTGAAAATTTCAAAAACTTTTAGCCTCTTATGTTCAACCCTGAGTCAGACAATGATGGAGAGACTCAAGAAGAAGTGACAACATGTAGAATGCAACAGGACATTTCTGAATTTATGTAGCTTATGTGTAGTTATCTTCTAGTAATTTATTAGCATATTCTGTCATGATAATCTATAAATCACGTTCCCGGGGGCGGGGTTTATGTAAATTTTAGGGTTTGTGATGTCACTAACCCGGAAGGAAGGTTGTTTAGTCCCTACCAGCCGTTTGTTGTAGTCCTTAAATAGCAATTTCTTTAAAAGAAAATATCTCCCTTTGCTTGAACTTTTAAGCATTGTAACTTTGCAGATGTTTATGCTTAAACAGTAACATTACACACTAACTAAAGTTAGAAAAGTGAAATCATAATCAACCACCCCTTTAATGTTTAGTATAGATCTCTGAGCTGGCAGGTCTCAACCAATCAGCACTTAAGAAATCCTCACATTTCAGAACATTCTATGTTAATTGGTTCTTATTTCCCTTGTCGTTCATCACTACATGACATTGACATTAAAGGTAACTGCCGTGTCCTGATTTTGAACCCCACGACAGAACAAAAACACATTATAGTAAGTATGTACTCTCAACAACATCCTGTGAGAAACACTGTCAAATGGGATTTTCCACTCCATATGTCATGGTGTAAACTGGTTTAAAGAACATTTCAAACAACTGAAGTCTTAAGCAACAGTCATGACACAAATATCAAACTCAGCTAATGGAGTAAAATCTGGTCCTGACATGAAAACACAACACATCTAAACCTTGTTGTGAGGTGTGGTTCTACATTGCGTTGGAGGAAAGACAAAACAATGATTCAGTATCCAAAACTGGAGTCTGACACATTTACACAAACAACTAAAAAAAAACTCGTATCATATTCCACATTTTTCTTGCTCATGCAACACTTGCCACCACAATGCTCATAAATATCAATGCTTGTGATATAAAAAATATAGCAAGTCCGGACGGACGGACGGACGGAAAAGTCGCATTCCAAGTGCTCAAAAAGCTCTGACATTAATTCATTTGTGTTATAAAAACCATACTCCAGACTTATTATTTTTCTTGTTCACTGGAAACTTCAATCCATCTTTCTGCCCAGACATTTTTATATAAATCAGAAAGCACAGATAGCTGAACAGTAGGGAGTCAGCGTCTCGTTGCGTCACCACCATGTTAACGTCTAACCTGAACTGGCTCATCAAACAGGTGTGCAAGGGAAACGTAACGCATCCCATCTGTACTAGGCTTTGGAAAAATTCTGATGCCCAAGTTCTGCAATCTGCATTATATCATTTATGTAAATCAAATATTTTGCTTCACAAAACAAGTAGGCCGACATGTTTCTCCAGAAATCCCAGAGCCATCCCACAATCGGCCGTCACACTGCTGTCCAAAAAAACAAGATATGCAAAGGAATATGCTATCATTTGCATGGTAAAGGGTAAGAAATATTGGCAAATCTGTGATGTCAAAACATCTAGATTCCAGGAAGACAGCCAGTAGACCCGAGCAGCTGTGGAACTGAAAAATAAATGTTGGGAGCGAAATGTAACTCATAGGGTTTTCCAAAGGGTTGATGTGCCAGAAACAAATACAACAAATAGCAAAATGACATAAGTGTAATTTATTTTGGCTGTCTGATTTCAACCGCGCCATGGGGCGCTCTGAACAAAGGTGCAGAGCAGTTCAGCATCAAAGATCCTCAAGCTCCTCTTGATCATATTATGAATTCTTATTACAACTGGTCAGACAAAATAGCATACAATGAAATATGGTCAACAATGTCAGAGAGTTGGGGTAGAGGTCATCCAATGCAAACTGCTCCAGATATTTCCATGGATCAGGAAACTAGATGTGATCAACCCAAGTTCATCAACAGTTCATCAGTATAACCTTTCACCAGCTTTAATGAGGGACAAAGATGGACGCTTAAAGCAGGCAAATCATTTGACAAATTCAATCATCTTTGTTTTTCAATTTTAAAACAACATTGAAGACACTTGCATTCCTTCTTTTCTGATCAAGTACATTTTGTCTGAAATGATAAACATCTTAATGGCGAATCCAAATAATCTAGGCCAAAACTGCAATCTTCTATTGCAAAACAGCCTAGTTGAAGAAACCAAAACAAAGTGCGTGTCACTTCCGTGACACAATTCCAATTGATTCCAATTCCACCATCTTATCTTTCCATGAAGCAACCAGTCCTGATATCAACATCCTACTATCCATAAAATGATAGCCTAGAGGTGTTAAAATTAGACTATGTGTAATAAATTTCAAACATTTATCTGGTCTGCCAATTGAGTTTTCCACTGTCCAGTGGCAGCAAAACATTTCCTCTGTTCGTTAAAAGTGTCATTTCCAACCACAAGGCACTCATTTACGCTAGTAATGTTAGCATAGACTTTGCACGTATTTGTGATTTTGTCAGGAATTGACACTTTCATTTGAAAGGAAATCAAAGCAGGAAGCAGATATCAATCACAAATGAACATTAAAAAGAAGTACTGTCCCCACAGGATGGTGCTTTGGATAAGTAGCTTGTAATGATAGTTAGTCATAAAAACATAATTCCCCAACAAAGGACACAAATATTGAGTTTATTATTCAGAATCTGAAGAATAAAATGTTCAGGGCAAACACACAAAATAACAGCATGAACATCAAGGACAACATGCTTCATATTCATTAGAGGAAAATTCATTTTCAGCTGACACAACCTGTAATCTGTGCTAACACACCCATGCTAAAGTTGACTAAAAAGAGGAATATAAAAATAATCTTTTGGAAATTGATCTTAATGCCTTAATTTAAAAAAATGAGGACAAATCCAACCTTTAAGGACACCAGTTTTCTTTGTGAATGAACAATGTATCGTAAATAAATAAATGTTCTTCCTTAAAATACAGGGTGCATAAGTCAGTACACCCCTATGTTAAATTCCCACAGAGGCAGGCAGATTTTTATTTTTAAAGGCCAGTTATTTCATGAATCCAGGATACTATGCATCCTGATAAAGTTCCCTTGGACTTTGGATTTAAAATAGGCCCACATCATCACATACCCTTCACCATACAGATTGGCATAGGGTACTTTCAATAAGATCATCTCTCAATGCAAATCAAACCAGCTATTAGGCTAACTGAAATAAAACCAAGCCAATCTCTAGGTGTGGTGAAGGGAATGTGATGATGTGGGGCTATTTTAATTCCATAGGCCAAGGGAACATGGATTTTTACTCATTTTTTTAATTAAGGCATTAAGATCAATTTCCAAAAGATTATTTTTTATTCTTTTATTCAACTTTAGCATTGGTGTTTTTACTTATGCTAAGCACTCTAGGCCTAAATGTTCTGGAACTAAATTAACATTTATTTCAATATTTAAGGAAAACATTAGTACGGTATATGTAATAGGGCTGGGCGCTGATGTCTCGCTAGAGATTTTGCTATGGTAGCATGTATGGTGCATGCATAGCACATCACTTATTGACACTGTAGAGTGATGAAACACATGAATGAGACAATAAAGAGTGGGACATGCTTGATGTTAAAAAAAAGTGTTATTAAGTGCAATAAATCATGAAAAAGAACATGAAAAAGAACAAAGCATGTCTCACAGCGAGAAGGACCTGGCTGCAGCCTGCAGAGGGGGGCGGGGCTACACCTGTCGCTCCGCCCCATAATTACTCTGATTGGCTTTTCATATTTTAATAAATGTATAAATGTGTCTGGGGTTGTCTTCACTAAATGCACAGACAAAACAACATTAGCAATGGTAAGAGAAATTCATTATGAAATATTTATTCGTGCTGGACTGTGTACACAAACCCTGTACTTAAAGGGATAGTTCCCCCAAAAATGAAAATTCTATCAGTAATTACTCACCCTCATGTTGTTCCAACCCCGTGAGACCTTTAAGATATTAAGATATTTTTGATGAAATCTGAGAGCTGGATCACTCCTCCATAGGCTTCTAAAGGGATTGAAACTTGCCAGCCCCGGAAAATTATTAAAGATATCGTTAAAATAGTCCAAGTGACTACAGTGGCTCAATCTTAAGTTTACCAAATGACGAGATACCAAATACTTTTTGTGCGCAAAAATAAATAAATAACGACTTTATTTCAACTATTCATTTCCTTCTCTGTAGGCCTCTAGTGAGTTCACTAGTGTAATAGCGCAGCGCTTCGGTTGTTGTATGTCACGCGTATCACACACATGACCAGCGTCGGCCAATAGTGAGCCTACGCAATCCCACTACGTTAACTGACTAGAGGCCCACGGAGAAGGAAATTAATTGAAATGAAGAAGCACAAAAAGTATTCTCGTCGCTTGATAAACTTAAGATTGAGCCACTGTAGTCACTTGGACAATTTTAACAATATCTTTAATAACTTTTCGGGGCTGGCAAGTTTCAATCCCTTAGAAGCCTATGAAGGAGTGATCCAGCTCTCAGATTTAATCAAAAATATCTTAATTCGTGTTCCGAAGATGAACGAAGGTCTTACGGGGTTGGAACAACATGAGAGTGAGTAAATACTGACAGAATTTTCATTTTTGGGTGAACCATCCCTTTAAGTTAGACTAATAAAACACTAATAAAATATTACTCCAGTAAAAGAAAGGTTTCTAATACAACACAATAAAATAGACCAGAGCTCAGTAAGACATTATTATGAATGATTAGGAGCACACATCTGAGAATATCATTTTACTCCAGAATCTTGGCTCATTTGAGTGGGACAAGAAGACCAAATCAAGCATTTAAGCTATTGTTTACTTGATTCGCTTTTAATTTCTGCAAGTTTAATATTTTGAATCAGTCAAATTCATAAATTAACCATTTGATGTTATTAGTGAACCAGTTGATTGAAAAACCGGCTCAAAAGATTCGCTCACTAAACTGACATCACTGTCGGGTCTCGAAGATCTTGATTTCTTTACTTTAAAATAATGAGGAACTTCATTTTTTCCTGAAATTAAGTGGAGGTTAAAGTTGGTGTTGGTGTATTAGCCTAAAGACCAGCTTAGCAAAACGATCATTTCAGGATGAATTTCATTAGAACTTCAATCTTGCTTAATAATGTATAATCACATCCATGTGGACTATTTTGCAGAGCAGCCTTTAAAACACTAATTATTAGATACTACAGCCATCCATTAAAATAAACTGTCAGGAAGAGCCAAGAAAACATTGCTCATCCACTAACAGCTAATTTGTTGCAGAACACGAATACATGGACCAACTCATCAGAAACTGAAGTAGTCTCCAACATTGAGGTCCAGATTTGATCACCGCATGCCACTATTCCCAAGGGTTCACAGCTGTCAAGTAAAAAAAGAGCGATCACACAAACATCTGCAAATTGAAATGCTTGAAAACACCCTGTTTTGTTCATGATATATTTAGTGTTCCACACCAGGTTTTACTTATTATGTAACTCGTTTTTCAGGATCCAAGTTTAATAAATGCAGGATCTTGTACAGAGAATAAACTGCAAGGCTTTTGAGAGCACTCATTTTATGATGATACGTTAAAAGAAATCATGTTTCTTGGTTTCCCTTTGCCAATGAACATCATGCAGCAGCATCATTAATAGCCAGTCACCTATTGTAAGAATAAGTCTTATTGCTTTATAATGTTTGTTCCTTGACAAATGCAGTAAGTCACACTTATAAGACAAATACCTCAGAACATAACCATATATCCACTTTAGATATACAAATGAATAGGGGAACGGCTATGAATGGGAGAAAGTCTAACGTGCAATATGGTGGAGTTTTTTGCCATGATTTGAGTGTTTAGAAACAAAATGTATAAGACCGTTGTTGTCAGAAATCATAAAAGTTAATGCACTTTGAACTAACATTAACAATCAATGATTATCTTTTAATTAGCTAGGCCTAATGTTAACAATGATTAATAAATACTGTAACAAATGTATTGCTCATTGTTAGTTTATGTTAATTAATACATTAACTAATGTTAATAAATGTGACCTTATTGTAAAGCGTCACTAGCAACCCTATACAATTTAACAAAAAATAATTAGAAAACAGACAATCTTTTATCATTTTTTTTTCTTGTTACACTGTATGAATAGGAATACTAAGAGGGGTTATGTCTAACTTTAGAAAATTAATAAGGGAGAGGGTTGTGTGACATCCCTTGTCAATAAAGACTTGAAGTCCGTTTAAGAGTTAATACACATTTCAACTTTTTATTAAGCATTTTCTTTAAAAAAAAAAAAGGTTGTTTACAATAAATAATTTTCTAGGTTTGTAAGTATTTTGTATATCCTGAATAGCCTAAAATGATGTAGATATAACTTCATAAACCCATTTTCCTGGAAAACGACCAATGCAAATGTAATGATCAACGCATCACAGACAAATGTAAGAATGAAATGTATAAATAAAGCCACATGCACAATATTAACAAACGCATTTTGTAACCTTTTTTGCTGCCGGTGTGAGTCAATTTTGTTCGAGGTCGCACTGGTGCAACCACCACATTGCCCAGACTGATAAGAGCTGCCAATTCTGTTGAATATGAAAAAAAAAAAAATCGAAATTGCAAACGAATTCGGAATAAAGCTGTGTTTCTCATTTGAGCTGCGTAGCGCGGACTGGTTATCAGTGTGGACCAATAAAAGCACAGAACAGGTTTATGAAGAATTCTGTTATTAACCATTTCAGTGCTGATGTGGAAACCAGGAGAAACATTGTGCCATGAACGAACAAGTTTTAGAAGGCTTTTCAGCCCACAAATCACCAACATTCACCATAGATTTAATGTAGTAATGCTAACTGTAACCATGGTATTGTGGCAGAAATAGTCAAATGTTTTTACATTATTCATTTCAGGGTTTGTAACCTTTTAAGTGTGAAATTCAAGCACTTTTCAAGGACTCCCAAATGCTTCACACTTTTTCCAGCACTTCAAGCTCTAAATATTATCTAATTAAAAAATTCTATAAAAATTAGATTTTTACACGTTACTGTTGTTAATATATCAGGCTGCAAAAATTAGGTCAGCTGGAACCGGGAACACTTCCTATAACCATAGCTGTCAACATTGAACATTGAAAATAAGGGAGATTTCCCGGAATCCATCCCCAAAATAAGGGATTTTTTTACACGATTCTTACCCACAAACTTTTTTAAAAAAAGCACTAATCATTAACAGTCTAAAGAGTTTATAACTACATAGGCCTACATATAGTGTGAGAGAGAGACGTGTGTGTGTATATATGAGAGAGAGAGAAAGAGAGTGTGTGTGTGTGAGAGAGAGAGAGAGAGAGAGAGAGAGAGAGGTAGAGAGAGAAGGAGTGTGTCTGTGTGTGTTAGGGGTGTGACCGTAACCGTGAGACCGACGGTTATAGTTGAACACCGTAATTAGAACTCTATAACCGCCAAAACCGTTTTATTAAAATATTTTTTACAAAAAATGTTTTATCATAGAGAATGTTTAACTACTAATATCAGCTTACGAGGGAAACGGAGGCGAAGTTAGTGGTGCTTCGGAAGTTCGGAGGCTGCTGCAGGAGATGATTCGGGAGAGGTCTGTACCGATCAGAGCGCACGCTGACACGGAGTTAGGGTCAAGCTTTGTTTATAGCATGGTTTATACTCGACGCGTCTGCACGAGCGCGGCAAAAATGATGTGTTGGGTGCGCAAGACCCGCAAGACCCCATTTCGCTTTGCTGTGTGCACGGCTTTTCTTTGTAACAGCGCGCACGGCGCCGCATCCGAGGATGAACGACTTCAAGCCGAATCTGCCCGAGCTTGTACGTCTCACACAGTCAGAGCGTAAAAATACGGGATATTTTACGGGAAAATACTAAAACGGGAAGACAGCGGGAAAAGAGCTAAAATACGTGAGAAACCCGGGAAAAACGGGAGGGTTGACAGCTATGTCCTATAACACCCGATGTACTCGTTACATCATAAGAAAAATGGCATCTACATTAATGTTAGCCTTTCTGCTTATTCCAAGGTTTACTGTAATCGGCTGGATCCGGGCTGTATCCAGATCAGATGCTGGACCTGCACCTAGACACGATCACAACACATGATGTAGTCAGCCGTATCCGGACCATATCCAGATAAGATGCTGGACCTGCGCCTAGACACGACCACAACGCATTATGTAGTCAGCCGGATCCAGGCCATATCATACTACCACAACGCATTATGTAGTCAGCCGGATTCGGGCCATATCCAGATCAGATGCTGGACCTGCGCCTAGACACGACCACAGCGCATTATGTAGTCAGCCGGATCCAGGCCATATCACACGACCACAACGCATTATGTAGTCAGCCGGATTCGGGGAATATCCAGATCAGATGCTGGACCTGCGCCTAGACACGACCACAACGCATCCTGCCTCCTGATGGAGTTTTTGTTCCTTGCTACTGTTGCCCTTTTTCACCTTTGTTGCCATTGGCTTTTGGTTTGCTTAGTTGAGGACATTAAATTTAACATTTAATTTAATATTCACCAATAATATTGATCTGCCTGCATTGAAACCATTATATTAGAACTGAACTGAACTGAGCTGGACGATGGCATTACTGTTTTCTCCAGTCGGCAATATGTATTTAACTAAATTAATCCCTTTTTTACAACAAAATGAAACATCACTGAACTTACTTAAGCTGGACTGTGACGCTATTTCTTCTGGAAACAAACGTTGTTGCATTTTCCTGTTATCTCTGTAAAGCAGCTTTGAAACTATCTGTATTGTAAAAAGCGCTAGGCTATATAAATAAATGTGACTTGACTTGACTTAATAAAAGTGAATTTTCTTAACTTCTCAACTCAAGCTCAGTGCTTTACTGTCAAATGTGCATTTCCAAGAAATAAGCATCTAATATTATTAGGAACTGCACGTTAATGCAAAACAAGTCATTTTATGATTAAATTAACTATGTATTTAAGAAATCCCCCCAGTGCTACCAAGCTGCTGGTGCCACCATCTGTAGAACTTATTGGTCTGCAGCCCAGTACATTCACTTCAATACCACTACAAAGAAGCCTCCCTGAGTAGTTATTTTAGAAAAGTGCTCTGAGAAACATCTTCAAAATTAGGAATGTTCAATGCCGTCTCACTTATTATATCTAAAGGGGGATACAAATTCCAGCCACACTTTTTTGTGAGGATGATGCCTGAATTCACACAAGCCCCTAACGACGCCAAGAACACTGCGTTCCCCAGCACAACACAGCCATTTAAGACCTGGAAATCTGTATGAGCCTAAAACGGAGGACACTGCTTACCTATTCATATGCCACAAGTGACAGAGGCGATTCAGAAAGAGCAGCCCTTAAAGTCTGAAGCCTGGAGGAAAGCCAGCTAATCTGATGCTTAGCCTACTTAGAGGCAAGTCAGTGTCTTTGAGCAACTGAAAGAAAGGCTTCACTCATTTGAACTCTATGCATGCTTACAATTGCTGAGAAAGACACTGCAGCATCCCCAAGACTCCTACAAAACATAAACAGTTGTCCGTTCAGAGAAGACACAGGCTACATCACAAGAAGGACTGTGGAAACGTCTGGACTCCGGCTCACAATTAAAGAATTAAATGATCTTTCTACTGAAACAGAAAACCGAAACTCTGAGATTGACCCAAACCATGACGTACTGCCAAACAAGGAAGCAGAGATGATAGAGCAAAACAACACACCGGTCACGAATTAGAAGTCTAAAACGAGAATGTGTAAAGAGAAATGGCGGAAGAGCTTGAGTTTGTTGCCCAGTCCTATTTGTGTGAACAGCGAGACGCGTACTCTCACCTAAGCTTACGCTAGAATCAATTTTTGTTAATAAAAACACTATTAACCTCACACATAAAAAACAACTCCTACATTCTACGTCATGCGGAGGGCCAGTGATTTTATAAAGTTATAAATATAGATATTTTTCTAACAAAAACACATCACTTCAGAAGGCCTTTATAACCATACTGGAGCCATATGGATTACTTTTATGATGGATGGATGTGCTTTTTTGGGCTTCAAAAATCTACCATTCACTCCCATTATTAAGCTTGGAAGAGCCAGGATAGGCTGCTTTTTTAATTTAACTCTAATAGTGTTTGGCTGAAGGAAGAAAGTCATATAGGATTTGATAGGCTATATAAAAATTTTCATTTTTGGGTGAACTAACCCTGGGCCTTTAATCAATGTTGGGAATGAAAAGAAGTGGAAAAATCTGTTATTTCCTTCACTGCACGTAGTTCTTGTGACAGTTAGAGGGCTAAATAAGTCAGTGTAATAAGGGATGGTGAAGAACATCACTTTACACCATCGTTTGTGTGCGGACGTGCTGCTTCCTTCAGTCTTTAGGTATGTAAACATGATCATGTGCTGTAAATGAAAGCACCTGTAGACTCATTCCACACGATTACGCACAGCTCGAGACACGTAAAGTCCTGTTTCCTCTGCATCCGCTTTCCACAACACAGGAAGAGCTCTCCGGCGGATCCGTATTCACACACACACACACACACACACACACCGGTCCGCACTTTACTGACCCAAACCTCAGGGCCAAATGTGGAAATCAATGCGACATAGAGCGCTTAAATCGCCATTTAGAGATCAATGCTTGCGGCTTGGAAACACATAGTAAAACGTAACCGCATGAGTCATCGCGCGCGCGCTTTATTTTCACTGTTTACATGTACACGCGACAAATACAGTAGGTGTGTGTGCTGAGATTTACTGACAAAAACACTCATATGTCAAATAAAAACACATTATACAGTATGTTACCATAAAAACATTTGCTTTAGCGGTGTTGTACATACATTTTAAAACAAAATCAAAAATACCACAACATCACGAAAACCAGCTTTAAACCTCCCATTTATACAAGCACATACTAGGTAATTCATAAACACAAACAGCAATAATCAGTGTTGTTCCCTGATATAACCGACACGGAATTCCTATTGACACCGATTATAATATTATACGTCAAAGAAAGTGAAATCCATCCATTAATCTCTTGAACCACAGCAGCAGCACTATTTGTAGCTAACGGCCTAAATAAATCACGCTCCTCCAAACACACACCACCACTTACCAGCCTTTTCCTGGTCGTATCCCACCACTGTGAAATAATCAGCAAGTCTAGCCATGGTTTCCTCTTTTGGCGAAATTCTGCAACACAATTCAGCATTTTTCTTTCTTCAAAAGCACAGCCATGTTTGACACAGAGAGAGCCAGTGCGCCTGCGTGGACTGGCGGTTGCCCGTGCATGGGCGTGGGTCCTGCGCGTGCATTCACTGACACTAGCGATAAATAACATAGGCTATTACACTCATATATTGAAAGGGATTTCTTAAGACTAGAATAATGTCGAGTAATGTTATTCTGCTGCTAAATTAATTCTTGTTTGGTTGTTTGTTTGCTTGTTTTACTTCTCATAGACTATGCAAAAGTTGGTAATTCGCATGTCTCAGAATTTTATTTTGTTTTTATGATGCCACAACCATGTAAATGTTTCAAAATAATATTCAAAATAATATGTCATGTAGCCTAATGATAATGATTAACCTTTGAACACAGACAGTCACTGCATTTCACAGTTGTTATTTTTTTCAGGTAGCCTAAAGTTGGGACTGATGATTGACAAAAGTGAGACAGTGATTGTAAATTTGAAAAGTTACATAAGTAATTTTACTTTTCGACAAAGTCCCTACTAGAATGTCTATCAGCTGGTTATGCTGTTTTTGGAAAACGGTTGCGAGCTGTGGTTTATCAGCTCTAACCATCTTTATTCCCATTGAGAATAAAGCAGTTTACAATGGCACTGAATGATTCACATACTATGGTATTTACCAAGGTGCTTCCAAGAATGGCATGGTAAATCTTTATGAGTAGCTAAATGACATTTCTCAAGTAAAAAAATTCAAATTATTTTTTTCATCTCTTTACTCAACTTATGATCACCCCAAAACAACAACAATATGAAATTGCTCAACGACATCAGGGTGTTCACTGTAAGTCATTGTAACTGAAGCATACCTGAACATGTGACGCACAGGTAAATCTATACTTCTCACCTGGCCCTCATCATACATGATCAAATATCAGCAATTCTTGTGATGGCTATTACATGTTGGTTTAACAAACAATATTCACCATATATGGGCTGAAAGGCAAACAACTGGATGGTGTCAGTGTGTGGATATTGTGCAATCATTGACTTCCCATATAAGGATAAATCAGGATTGCACAGTAATTAACATGAACTGGTTACATTTATGTGAAATAAAATGTAAAATCTATAATTTTTTATAGAAATTATGGACTTTATTTTAGTACCAGCTAAATTTAGTTTTGATTTTGATGTAATTTGAACTAGTCTAAAGTATAAAAAAAACACATTCATAACTAGGTGAAGGTCAGCAAGCATTCTCCCCAAAGTGTAAATGTACCGTTATCTGTGTTTACATATCCAGGAATAGACAAATCAGTTTTACCTCTTGCATAGAAAATCTGACTCAAAGGTACTTCAGTATTCATAGATCAACTGTGTTTATTTTCAAAATGACTTTAAATATCAGCTTAATCAGTATACGCTTAATGGTCCTTTCTGACACTGCCATGAGCATTATATTTGTCTTTAAATATAGATAAAAAAATCTCTCTGTACCTCTTTTTATTTGATCTTTGTGTACTATGTGAAAACTAAATCACTTCATTACATAATTCATTATATGATATACTTTTGTGTCAGTTAAAATTAGTCAAATCAAGCTAAGATTAATTACATTCCATTATTTTTTTATGCAGCAATTAATTTTATGTCAAACAAGTTTTGTGTGTGAAACAAGAAGCTGATTTCACATGTGTGTCTTTTTAGGGTCACGCATATCATAGTTGTACCCCCAACCAACTCCCAAAATCATGAGCAATCTTACTGGTAATATTCAAAGAATTCCCCAGATTGGCGGATGCCTATACTTCCCAGAAACACTAATAGAAAATAATTTCAGCAATCACCCATCGATATCCTGAGTTTCGTTTTCATCTCTTTCATGCTGTAATTGAGGTAGTTACCCTGAGCTACAGAGAGGAAGTGCCGGGATGAGAGAGTGTGTGAGACGCGAGCCCCTCCCATCTCCCTCCAGTATAAATGCACTAACTCCTGCTGAGGAGAGTCAGACTATAAGCAGAGTATATCAGCGCTGCACCAGCAAGTCAAACGCCTCTGGATTACTTTCTACTCAGACTTCTAAAGCCAGCCCGAGAGCACTTCAACACAGGTATGCATATGTGTTTCTGTTAGTTGCTCTGTGTCTTTTCTTCTGAGGTCAATATGCTCAGGATATCTGTACAGTTATCTATGAAACTGAGCCCAAGTTGTGCATCTATAAGCCAGGATCGTAGCTTCAGTCTGTTAGGCAAACAAACTAATCTGAAGGGAATTTGAGTGACTTTTTATTTATTTATTGGCTGCTGATGGAGTTGGAGACACTCTGCTTTGTAAAATCCACAGTATTTTACCTCACTGTCCCTTTTGTGGCTCATCAGGGACCTTACGCATAGTTTCAAGTTTACTTATTCATAGAAAGTGCTACCTCAGCTCGACATTGTAAATAAATGCACGATGAGTGTAAATAGCTTGGATTTTGGACTCTTGTGCAAGGGTGAGCAAAGCATGGTTGGCACAGTGTAGGGGAGTTGCATGCAGGTGATTGGAGGTTTCAGTTGCTTTCTGTCAAAGTGGATATCTAACAGATGATTCATTTGCTTGTTCCTTCTAGATTTCAGCCACGATGCAACTGATTCTGCAGTCAATCTTCTGCTGCTGCCTGCTGGCCACCGTTGCACCCAGTGTGGACAGTGCAAAACACGACCTGAAAAGAAGGTGAGCTGATGTGATTCGATTTGGGGTTTTTAGTCATGTTCGGCATTGGTTGGAAAGTTTCTAATGAAAATGACTCCTCTTCTTGATATTTAGTGTCCGGCTGCAGAGATCAAAAAGGGATCTGAGCCTTGCTGCACTGAGGACTTTAGACAACAGCCAGTTTGTCAGAGAGGACGATGTCAAAGACAACTTAAGGCCACATTCCAGGTAAGAAAAAAGGCATTGCCAACCAAAAAGTTATGTGTGGTGGTTTAACATGATGGAGTCAACCAAGTAACGGCAAAAACTAAGGCTGTGTGCCAAATGAAACTGCTCAGGAACACCGGTCATGGCATTAACGTCCTCTTCCCCTGTCTGTCTTTCCAGCACTGGCATCAGCATGAGGACAAAACGCTCCAAGAACTCCATCAACCAGTCCAGGAGACCGGGCTGCTCGCTTGGCACCTGCACGGTGCATGTTCTGGCACACCGTATCCATGACCTCAACAACAAGCTCAAGATCGGGAATGCACCCGCGGACAAGATCAATCCCTTCGGGTACGGCCGGCGGCGAAGGTCCATTCCAGAGAAAGTAATGACACTGAGACAGGAGGGCAAAGGGCTGAGGACGGCGTGGAGAAGCTCAAACTCTCAGTCACGCCTGCACAGGTTAGAAGCGCTACTCAGACGGACGTGGGCGCACAGAGTGGGAGCTCTCCGGGACGCGGCGACAGAGGCTCGCCGGCCAAATATCGAATTCTACAAATGCCTCAGACTCCTGCCAAGAGTTCTCCAGCGCATTCTTTTCCAAGCACAGGGGCTGGAAGAGCAATCTTGTCTCCTGAAGGCTGTCCTCGGAGGAGAAAACGTCTAAGCGCAGAAACAACAGCAGCTGTTCATCAAGCACCGTGAAAAAAAAATAAGGGGAGATGCCGATGGGGCAGCTGAATAAGTGTGCCTTGGATATCATTGCACTGAAGTGGACTGGCCTCAGGGAAAAGCAGAACCTCCTCTCCTGGGACAAATGGACTGCCCTCCTGTGAACCAGTCGTTGGGATTACGGCCCCCGAGTTTAGCTGTGTCTGTCCAGTGACTGTGTCAGAAAAGTCTTTGGACTTCAAGCCAATTCAACAGGGAAAGATTCATGATTCTAGAAAGGAATACACAGAGAGAAAGAAACTTTTTTTAAAATGCAAATGAAGGTGTTTCTAATTTGGAATCACATTTTTGGACACTGTAAGCAAGAAGAATGCCTTTGATTATATGGATTGTCTGTGCCAGTCCACAAGGATTGTATTCAAACTTACTTGAACACTGTTATTGTTATTATTTGTATAGAGATATGTGCAATCTATTTCTTTTTTTTATCGCAAGTATATGTATATTTGAAAAAAAAAATGGTCAAAGATATCACTATTTAATAGTTTTATATTACTTTATACTACTTACAGAGATAGAGCTATTTTTGTACAGGGAAAAAAGGGCATTGAAGGTAGCGTTATTATATGTATTATTCATTTATGTCAAGGATGTCTCAAGCTGTTGTAATAGGATAACTTTTTATGCAATTATATATTTGTAAATTGAATCTATTTTATTTGTGTGTGTGTGTGTGTGTGTGTGTGTGTGTGTGTGTGTGTGTGTGTGTGTGTGTGTGTGTGTGTGTGTGTGTGTGTGTGTGTGTGTGTGTGTGTGTGTGTGTCTGTGTGAGAAATGAAT
Organism: Siphateles boraxobius; assembly: GCF_051911475.1. Classification (NCBI taxonomy): domain Eukaryota; kingdom Metazoa; phylum Chordata; class Actinopteri; order Cypriniformes; family Leuciscidae; genus Siphateles; species Siphateles boraxobius. The sequence goes on along the minus strand of NW_027509119.1, from coordinate 6,545,775 downwards.
TAATGTTGTCATTCAATAAACTTTTGCATACAGTTAAAGCTGATGTCTTCTGGCACTCGTCTGTTTATTCCACAGGAAGTGAAGGTAGTAAAAGGAAATTGTCTCCATTGTTCCCCATCTGGAATGCCAAGTGTACAGACAGATGATCAGCACCTTGTCTGAGTTATTACATGTTGACCTGGTTTCATAGACAGGGTTTAGATTAAGCCAGGATTAGGCCTGAGTTCAATTAGGACATTTAAGTAGCTCTTATAAACATGCCATAAACATTACTGCTGAGCATCTTGAGACAAAGCAATGGCATTTAAGTTATTGCAGTGGAAGTTGCTTTCAGTTAAAACAGCTCAAACATGCATTTTAGTCTGAGACATTTTGTCTGTGAAACCAGGGGGTTAAAGGCCCTGGAAGGCAAACGGGTACCAAGTGCATTCCTTCTTTCCGTTTTCCATATACTCACCTCAAGTTATCTGTAATTGAAGGAGCTATGGGCCAGGACTGTGTTTAATGGGAGCTCTGCAGGGGACGGGTTTGTGGGATGTAGAGCAGAGGTGAGAGGCGCTCCATATAGGACATTCCACTTAAACACATAATTTCCATTCCTGTCTTAATGAGATGGAACTTCCGAAATACACGTTTTACTGTTGCAACCATGTAGCCTTAATATAAAAGCACCATACGATGCTAATCACAAATGAACCCATACAGTGTCAGGAAAACATTGAGTTTTCGTTTAAGAACTGAATTCAGGATGAAAAGGCAGATGTTTCAGCTGTAGACTTCCGTTACTATTCCCCCCACAGTTGGGTTGTTTACATTTAAGTCAATTTATTGTGGTAGTCAGTAAGCCTGGAAAATCTGACACTTTCTGATGCCAAAAATCTTAAATCAACACAGCCAACATTCACAACAGCAACTTCTAGAGTCAAAAACATCAACTTTTTAAAACGAGTTTATGGTTTCAGTGTTCCTACCGATAAGTTAGGCACTCTGATATATTTGAAAAGCCCAACTGACACATATACTTATTGTTGAAATTGTTATTTTGACTAAAGCCTTTTTCAAGGGGGTCTCTTGCAGCTGAAAATAATGTATTAAATAATTATCTAATTTTAATGCTATAGCTCCATCTTGTGGTTATATAATTATTGTAGTTAGTGTTCTTTTGCTTAGAATTTCCAAATGTATTCTGGGACTGATGCCATCTGCCTCACTCATCGACACCTCATTAATCCTCACTCATATCAGTAAATTTCAACCAACGATCAACACAACAACTCATTCATACTTTGGAGTCTGCATATATTCAGATTAGAGGTCAAATAGTTTTTGTTTTTTTGTTTTGTGATCTTGTGACCAAAATTGTTACTCCCAAAGTTTTGTAAAGTCAGTTTTGTAAAGTCAGCTATCTACCTCCCTCAAATGCACAGGTCAGCATTTCATTAGTCCTAAAATTATACATTTAATTTAAAATATATACATATAGTGCTATCTTACATACTGTGTGTATTGTCTCTGACAGTGTTTACAGAGCTTGATGACTGACTATCCTAAAAAGTTGACTATTAAAAAGAACAGCTGAACATCAGTTCATAAATTAAATAAAAAAATTTAATTGTTACTGCCTTTAATTATCATTTTGGAAAAGATGTAAAAATGCTTAAACTACATTGATTAGGCCTTTACTTCGTTTTAATAAAAAGAACATTAATTGCATAGTTAATTCAAAAATACAAAATAGATTTGTATGTGTATATATGTACACAATACAATTTATTAAACAAACTCAAATCTCAAGAACAGGATCTAAGGAACACAAACATGAACAGAACAGCCTACTAAACGCAACAACAACAGACAAGGAACAGTCTGAAACATGGGGCTTAAATACATAGAGAACAGATCAGGGAAACTAGACACAGCTGACAAGACTAATGAGTAATTAAATCAAGCGTAGGGTCAGTTCTGGCAGTCACGTTAGTCAAGCTCACATAAGTATAAATTCTCGAATTATGTCGTACTTTAATCTTTGATCTCCAATACATTTAGAGCTTGGGGACTGAAGGCCTATCTGGGCTGAGCTCGGGGACCATATTAGCCCGGTTTTGTCAACACTGCATTGGCTCCCAATTAAACATTGTATACATTTTAAAATATTGCTGATTACTTAAAAAGCACTAAATGGTTTAGCTCCCCAGTACTTGAGCGAGCTCTTAATGCATTATAGTTCAAAATTCTGGTCATTTGATAATACCTAGAAATTCAAAATCGACTGCTGGCGGTAGATCCTTTCCCTATTTAGCACCAAAACTTAGGAGCAGTCATCCTAACATTGTCTGGGAAGCAGACACACTGTCAGTTCAAATCTAGACAAAAAAATAAATAAAAATCTCTTTGACCTAGCGCACACATAACACATTATAGACTTCTATAATTCAATGTTAGGCTGCATAGGTCAACCAGAACCGGGAACACTTCCCATAAATCCTTATGTACTTGTTACATCATACATAGGATGGTGTCTACGCTAATATTTGTGTCTATGTTTAGAGACAAATCCGCCGGATCCAGGCCGTATCCGAATCCGATGAAGGATCTCTGGACACGACGACAACGTAATCCTGAAATGTCAACTAGTCTCTCCCCTGTGAAGGACTCCTTCCCTTCCCTTCACTTCTGTACAGATAAAATGTTGTCGGGATAATTCCGGTTCAAGTCGCTACGCGGAAGCATTAAAAATTCGGTATTATACATTTTTCAAGGCTTGTACCTTGGAACCTATTTCATGGTTTGCGCTCGAGCCACAAGGCACTGTTTTCTGCAAATGAGCGGCCGGATCGCATTATGGGTTTTCTGTTAGAACGGTTTTGTGTTAGTGGCTCTCAAGTTAATATCTAATGATCGTTGCGATGGAAGTGAATCAATCAAAACTAACTTTAGCTGGACAGAAACTTTATTCTAGAGCTGCTGTGAAGCCAAAACAATCTGTTACTTGATTTTCCTATTATCACTGTAAAGCTGCTTTGAAACAATCTATATTGTTAAAAGCGCTATATAAATGACTTGACTTGACTGAAGACCTCTCTGGGCTGAGCTTACGGACTGAAGGCCTCTCTGGGCTGAGGTCGGGGACGGAAGACCTCTCTGGGCAGAGCTCGGGGACTGAAGGCCTATCTGGACACTTGACGGGGACTGGGGTCGTCTCTGGACACTGGACGAGGACTGGAGTCATCTCTGGACAAGGACTGGAGTCACCTCTGGACACTGGAGTCGTTTCTGTAAACTGGACGAGGACTGGAGTCACCTCTGGACACTGGACGGGGACTGGAGTCGTCTCTGGTCACTGAACGAGGACTGGGGTTGCCTCTGGATGAGGACTGGAGACACCTATGGTGGACGGCACTGATCCTCAACAACTCGTCTCAACACCGGCATGATTACTTGGACTTCCAAAAGATGGAAATGGATAAATATTCTAAATGTTCCGATCCAATCTGACTTGTAATGCTGCCCGAATCATAAATCATGCACTGTTCCTTCGTTGGCCAGAGGAGAACTGGCCCTCCGACTGAGTCTGGTTTCTCCCAAAGTTTTTTTCTCCATTCTGTCACCTGATGGAGTTTTGGTTCCTTGCCACTGTTGCCTTGGCTTTTGGCTTGCTTAGTTGGGGACATTTAATATTCAATAATATTATTGATCTGCCTTACTTAAGGTGGATGTTGACGCAATTTTCTTTTAGAAACAGACTCTGTTATATTATTTTCATGTTATCACTGTGAAGCTGCTTTGATACAATCTGTATTGTAAAAAGCGCTATATAAATAAAGGTGACTTGACTTGACTTGACCTCTGGACACTGGAGTCGTCTCTGTACACTGTACGAGGACTGGAGTCACCTCTGTACACTGTACGGGGACTGGAGTCGTCTCTGTACACTGGACGAGGACTGGAGTCACCTCTGGACACTGTACGGGGACTGGAGTCGTCTCTGTACACTGGACGAGGACTGGAGTCACCTCTGTACACTGTACGGGGACTGGAGTCGTCTCTGTACACTGGACGAGGACTGGAGTCACCTCTGGACACTGGACGGGGACTGGAGTCGTCTCTGTACACTGGACGAGGACTGGAGTCACCTCTGTACACTGTACGGGGACTGGAGTCGTCTCTGTACACTGGACGAGGACTGGAGTCACCTCTGGACACTGGACGGGGACTGGAGTCGTCTCTGGACACTGAACGAGGAATGGGGTTGCCTCTGGATGAGGACTGGAGTCACCTCTGGACACTGGAGTCGTCTCTGCAGGGGACGGGTTTGTGGGATGTAGAGCAGAGGTGAGAGGCGCTCCATATAGGACAGGGATCACCAATCTCGGTCCTGGAGGGCCGATGTCCTGCAGAGTTTAGCTCCAACCAGGTCCAACACACCTGCCTGAAAGTTTCTATTATGCCTAGTGAGACCTTGATTAGCTGGTTCAGGTGTGTTTAATTAGGGTTGGAGCTAAACTCTGCAGGACAGCGGCCCTCCAGGACCAAGATTGGTGACCCATGATATAGGACATTCCACTTAAACACATAATTTCCATTCCTGTCTTAATGAGATGGAACTTCCGAAATACACATTTTACTGTTGCACCCATGTAGCCTTAATATAAAAGCACCATACGACGCTAATCACAAATGAACCCATACAGTGTCAGGAAAACATTGAGTTTTCGTTTAAGAACTGAATTCAGGATGAAAAGGCAGATGTTTCAGCTGTAGACTTCCGTTACTATTCCCCCCACAGTTGGGTTGTTTACATTTAAGTCAATATACTGTGGTAGTCAGTAAGCCTGGAAAATCTGACACTTTCTGATGCCAAAAATCTTAAAGGGTTAGTTCACCCAAAAATGAAAATGATGTCATTAATGACTCACCCTCATGTTGTCCCAAGCCCGTAAGACCTCCGTTCATCTTTGGAACACAGTTTAAGATATTTTAGATTTAGTCCGAGAGCTTTCTGTCCCTCCATTGAAAATGAATGTACGGTATACTCTCTTTGTCCAGAAAGGAAATAAAGAAATCATCAAAGTAGTCCATGTGACATCCGTGGGTTAGTTAGAATGTTTTGAAGCATGGAAAATATATTTTGGTCCAAAAATAACAAAAACTACGACTTTATTCAGCATTGTATTGTCTTCCGGTTCTGTTGTGGATCCGCGTTCACGAGTCTGCAGAGACGCTGCTGACGTAAGACACTGCTGATGTTTATCTGGTGCGTCCGTGTATTCGGGTTCAAATAAATATGGCTGAGCAAAAAAATGCAAGTCTTCCTCTGTGTGGAAATCCTTAGACATGTTTGCGAAGATTGTTTTGTTTCCAGCGTGCGTCTCCCTCAGACTGTAAAAGAAGCTCGGGCGCAACAGACACACGTCAGCAGCGTCTTACGTCAGCAGCGTCACTGAACACGGATCCACAACAGAACCGGAAGACAATACAATGCTGAATAAAGTCGTAGTTTTTGTTATTTTTGGACCAAAATGTATTTTCCATGCTTCAAAACATTCTAACTAACCCACTGATGTCACATGGACTACTTTGATGATGTCTTTATTTCCTTTCTGGACAAGGACAGTATACCGTACATACATTTTCAATGGAGGGACAGAAAGCTCTCGGACTAAATCTAAAATATCTTAAACTGTGTTCCAAAGATGAACGGAGGTCTTACGGGCTTGGAGCGACATGAGGGTGAGTCATTAATGACATCATTTTCATTTTTGGGTGAACTAACCCTTTAAATCAACACAGCCAACATTCACAACAGCAACTTCTAGAGTCAAAAACATCAACTTTTTAAAACGAGTTTATGGTTTCAGTGTTCCTCCAGATAAGTTAGGCACTCTGATATATTTGAAAAGCCCAACTGAAACATATACTTATTGTTGAAATTGTTATTTTGACTAAAGCCTTTTTCAAGGGGGTCTCTTGCAGCTGAAAATAATGTATTAAATAATTATCTAATTTTAATGCTATAGCTCCACCTTGTGGTTATATAATTATTGTAGTTAGTGTTCTTTTGCTTAGAATTTCCAAATGTATTCTGGGACTGATGCCATCTGCCTCACTCATCGACACCTCATTAATCCTCACTCATATCAGTAAATTTCAACCAACGATCAACACAACAACTCATTCATACTTTGGACTCTGTATATATTCAGATTAGAGGTCAAATAGTTTTTGTTTTTTTGTTTTGTGATCTTGTGACCAAAATTGTTACTCCCAAAGTTTTGTAAAGTCAGTTTTGTAAAGTCAGCTATCTACCTCCCTCAAATGCACAGGTCAGCATTTCATTAGTCCTAAAATTATACATTAAATTTAAAATATATACATATAGTGCTATCTTACATACTGTGTGTATTGTCTCTGACAGTGTTTACAGAGCTTGATGACTGACTATCCTAAAAAGTTGACTATTAAAAAGAACAGCTGAACACCAGTTCATAAATTAAATAAATTGTTTAATTGTTACTGCCTTTAATCATCATTTTGGAATAGATGTAAAAATGCTTAAACTAAATTGATTAGGCCTTTACTTTGTTTTAATAAAAAGAACATTAATTGCATAGTTAATTCAAAAATGCAAAATAGATTTGTATGTGTATATATGTACACAATACAATTTATTAAACAAAATATTGTCACCTCTGGGCACTGGACTCGTCTCCGTACACTGAACGGGTTCTGGAGTTGTCTCTGGACACTGGAATCGTCCCTGGACACTAGATGGGGACTGGAGTCGTCTCTGGACACTGAACGAGGGCTTGGGTTGCCTCTGGATGGGGACTGGAGTCACCTCTGGACACTGGAGTCGTCTCTGTACACTGAACGGGGACTGGAGTCGTCTCTGGACACTGAACGAGGACTGGGGTTGCCTCTGGATGAGGACTGGAGTCCCCTCTGGACACTGGAGTCGTCTCTGTACACTGAACGGGTTCTGGAGTTGTCTCTGGACACTGGAATCGTCCCTGGACACTAGATGGGGACTGGAGTCGTCTCTGGACACTGAACGGGGACTGGAGTCGTCTCTGGACACTGAACGGGGACTGGAGTCGTCTCTGGACACTGAACGGGGACTGGAGTCGTCTCTGGACACTGGACGAGGACTGGAGTTGTCTCTGGACAAGGACTGGAGTTACCTCTGGCCACTGGAATCGTCTCTTGACACTGGATGGGGACTGGAGTCATCTCTGGACACTTAACGAGGACTGGGGTTGCCTCTGGATGAGGACTGGAGTCACCTCTGGACACTGGAGTCGTCTCTGTACACTGGACGAGGACTGGAGTCACCTCTGGACACTGGAATCGTCTCTGGACACTGGATGGGGACTGGAGTCATCTCTGGACACTTCACGAGGACTGGGGTTGCCTCTGGATGAGGACTGGAGTCACCTCTGGACACTGGAGTCGTCTCTGTACACTGAACGGGGACTGGAGTCGTCTCTGTACACTGGACGAGGACTGGAGTCACCTCTGGACACTGGACGGGGACTGGAGTTGTCTCTGGACACTGAACGAGGACTGGAGTCATCTCTGGAGACTGGAGTCGTCTCTGTACACTGAACTGGGACTGGAGTCATCTCTGGAGACTGGACGAGGACTGGAGTTGTCTCTGGACGAGGACTGGAGTCACCTCTGGCCACTGTAGTTGTCTCTGGACACTGGACGAGGACTGGAGTCACCACTGGATACTGGACGAGGCCTGGAGTCGTCTCTGGACACTGGATGGGGATGGGAGTCACCTCTGGACTGAACTTGGGACTGGAGCTGACACAGGCGTAGCAGCCATCTTGATGGAGGCCGGCATGGTGGTGGCCATCTTGTCTTGTCATGTATGTTAGCTTGAGTAATGTGCTCTCCTGTCTATTGGCTTAACCCTGCCCATCTTGTTACCTGATTATTGTTGTTGTTTTTTGCTCCACCTGTCCTCCCTGTTAACCTGCCTTGTTTGCTCTCTATTTAGGGGTATTTTACACGACACAGTTTTCAACTATAAAACTTTTTATGCGTTTTGGCTATTAATTTATATTTATATGACAACAACGTTTCGGGTGCCTGAAAACACAAAGTGTTGAAAACGCTCTCCGTGTACATAACAAAAACGCGAATCCCTGAAGACGATGACGTCATGCACATGCGTATTACGTGTTCAGTTTATAGAGTTTCATCGCCATCTAATGGCTTGGCAGCAGAATACAGGGTTTTTAGTCATTTTTGTGGATCCGTGAATGGGGATCGCTTTGACAGTGGTGTTTCTGTACCTGGAAAACACAAAGGAAAAACTTCTCTGTTTTAAGCATTTCATTGTTATGTAAACGTACCCTTATTCTCCTTGTGTTTTCAGTCCTGTGCCAGTTCGTTGTCTTACATTCCTTGTGTCCTGATCCCTGAAGCCATGTTGTGTCCTGCTTCCAAGTCTTGTCCTGCCAAGTCAAGTTGACTGGTTCTGTTTTCCCCCACGGGGTAGTTTTTGTTTTATTGATTTTATTAAATAAAAAGCCTATATCTCTGCATCTTTGAGTCCTCACCTTATCCCTCAACCCCCACCCTGACATCATGTTTTTCCAGTGGCGGGCCGTGCATTTCACACCTAGGCCTTCAGTGGTGTCCTACCTGAATTAATAACTTTTAATAGTGTAGCAGCGCACAGACTCTCTATAACTGTTTTGAAATTGCTGTTTTTATTTTGCACTGGGAGTTATTGGGTTAATGCAGTTAAGTTGAGTTCAGAAAAGGCTGGGTAGAGAGAAATGAGCGAGTGAGTTTTGGCTTGTGCATTAGTGTAGGCTTACAGTGGTTCTTGCGTTCCGATTATAAGTTCAGAAACGGAGCCTCCCTTGTCTTGTCCTTCAAGGGTTACAATAGTCCCTTGTCAGACGCTACAATAGTATGAATGTTTGAAAAAACATAAAGTTTCGATCATAAATTTCCAAGAAAAATTAAGAAGAAAATCATATTTACCACAAGAAAAACAGGGGCAAAAAAAGCATTATACTCACCAAAACTACTGATTATTTTGTTTACACAAAATCCTAATTACTTTCTTCAAAAAGACTTAAATTACTCTGTTGTACAGGTTATATGTGCGTTTCAGTCCCAACAACCTTTTATATCGCCATCGAGGCTAATGCTGAAAGTCGAGTCTGTCCCGTCGTATTTCTGGCATAAGTTTGAATTCGCTTTAAGGCTGAGAGTGCCCGCTCGACAGAAGCAGTAAACAGGGACAGTCACTGCAAAACATGACGATAAGTACAGCTGTCCCATGCTCTCACACAGATTTTTGAAGGAAAACAATGAGATCAGCGGGACTTTTGCCTTCAAAATAGGTCATGGCATACATTACAGTCAGTCAGTTCTGTTATTACCCAGACAGATCGAATAGTGTGCCGTGACTCTGCGCTAAGCTGGATAAGGCTGAATAAGGTAGGTTTGAACCTGCTGGGGGTCGAAGTGGTTTTGAACAACTATTAAATCTACAGGAATATGTTTTAGTTTATGCAGTTCGCTACAGTACAGATATGGTTAGCTAGCTACCAGTACTAGTACGCGCTCTGACCATCCAATCAAAGGACGTGAAAATGCCGACGTTATTGTACGCCTGCTAGATGGCCCCGGTGCAGTCAAATCGAAATCTGATTGGCTGATTAAATCTGACTGATTATCTGATTGACTATAAAGGAACAGTTTCATTGTCATTCATTTTAAGCTACAGGCGCCTGCACTATCGATTTTGAAGGCCTAAAGGCAGATTTCTTTGGCCATGGCAACACATGATGGCTGAAAAATAATTGGAAAAAAGCGCTAAAATAAATTGACACTACTGAAAGCAGCGCAACCAAGAGAAAAGCTATGAAATTAAGAGAATGGACTATTGGGAATAATGTAATACTCATTCATGGGAAAAAAATATATATTAAAGTGCAAGTCAGTGATTCTGAAAGTGCTTCTGAAAGCAGAGAAGGCCTCGCTTGACCTGACGGCCCACCACTGTGTTTTTCCTTTCAGTTTCCATCCCTTTGAATGGAAATTATCATGTTCATTTGTATAACTATGTTGAACTGACAGTATAGTTTTATATAATTAGTGTAGAAATATGTGAAAGGCGTGTAGGTCATTAAATGTTTATTTAACTTTTAAAACATTTTACAAATTGCCAAAAAATTATTAAATATATTGCTGTCCATTTAAAATGAAGATACAATTGTATTTGCCTTTTGAAGAAATACAGGATTTGAATGACATATTTTAAGATTTCTATAATGACACTTATATAGGCTACTATTGTGGTATGAATTAAAACAAAGAAACATACAGACAGGACATTCGCATTTAACCTGACATCAGCTTATAGGCACACGCAGGAAAATAATTATTCCATGTAGCCTATGTATTTTTTTCTAACGTGCTGTTATAATAATATGACAGTTTGTTCGGTGTATTTCTGCATTCAAGTATTATAATTTGCAAAAAAAATTACATGATTTATTTATTACAGTGTTTACTTGGTCATATATCCTATATAGGCTACACGCACGTACAGTAGGCTATACGCCTTATGCTTACCTTTTGACCCGGACTGTTTGCATATAACGACTTCTAAGGATAAGTATACAAATTGTTTTGTTGCTACTGTCCTGTTAGCTTCCCCTTTAACTGTGTCCAGTGTTGTTTTGTGAAACTCGAGATTCTTTGTTGTAATTGGTGCATGATCACTTCTATCATTCTACCTTTCCCCGCCCATCATCGAATGAGTGCGCAGAGGGCAAATGTGCAGGAGAAGAGACTGTGACGCTGAAGCAACGCCAGGTAAAATGCGAAATAACGCATCTTTCTATAACAGCATACGCCTCCGTTACTAATTGCGTCGTTTTAGAAATAACGGAGGGTTGAGCTGTTGCTGTGCATAGAGCATCAGAGAGCGTGTGAATGTCAATTACTGTGCGTATGTGCGACTTTCCCGAAATTATTTTATTAGTAATGTCGCTTCCGCTTAAATGTCTGTTAATGTGTGTGTGTTTGAGAGAGATAGAGAGCGAAAGAGAGAGATAGAGAGAGACCATGCGATGTCCATAGATCGGTGTGCTTTTCTGTTTAATGCCAAGCACCCCCCAAAATAATAATCCCTTTGCAGGGGATATAATTCCCTTCCTTAATTATAAAAGTAACTATATTTTTGCATTTATAAAGACCCACCTATACAGTGCAATGGCAGAAAATGGCATCATAGGCTAAGTATACATAGCCTATAAATTATTTTTAAAAAATGGCTTTTATATTGTCACTGTGCTAAAGCTAAAGCAAATTTAATAAAACATTTTATTGGGATATTTAATTTGTATTGTTATTTTTCTACCCATAAAAATGAAAATCAAACTTAGCCTATCTGTAAAGATCTTTTTACAATGAATATAATTCCAAAGCAACATTTGAAGTCATAAAGAACTACGGTCAACAGATCAGATACTACTTGAAAAATAATACATCTTTCCACGAAATTTAAAGTGCACTGTATTCATTTTTTTTTACTTAAATGTTACTGATAAACCAAAAGCATTAATAAGTGTGGACACTGGACAAATAAGCGTTTAAGTGACTGGTTAATAGTAAAGCACTTTTTTTTATTAGGACTTAAATATATGTAATTGACCTTGGTTTGGTAATCAATGACATTCATACATTTTTTAGTAAGTAATAGTAATTGTCCAAATACTTGTAGTTGAAGGACATATGTACATATCTCCACAAGGGGGCAATAATGAATTAGCCTACAACAGAAATAAAATATACTACTTTACACTATCACTGTCTATCACGGTCTAGTTGCATAATGTTAAACATCAGTGAAAGAATTGTTTAATTTTATAGCCCTGTGTTTTGACTCCAGATGTGAGGTGGCTAAATTACTGTTTCCTCTCTTTGCTTAGTGCATTTCAACTGCCATATCTCATACATCACCGGGGGGCAGAACTGAGTGAGTTTTTTTCTTCTTCTTCTTTTCCTTTAATTTCTTTCCTGTGAGAACATTATGGGTTTGTATTTGCGGTGCAGCTTGCAGAAAAGACACTGAGTTCTGTAAGATCCGAGGCAAGGTAAGTGCTTCAATAAGATTACTAACATTATTACATTATAAGTAAATGCCGATTTCTCATGATGCAGTACAAACCACACTATTATGCAAATTGTTACCATACATTTAATCTTCAGAAGTGTTTTGTATGTTTATTGATACCCTTTACGGGAAATTCCAATCAATGTTTACAAATAGATGCGCTTATTCAACATGGCATCAAATCTGTTGCAATAATGCTGAAAAATAGCCACCTATTCATCCTTCTCCTGCACATGCTGTTTTGTCCTTTCACTGAGCACACAGGAAATGATGCGAAGACTCCAGACACCCATAGTGAAGCAGCTTTCCAGCCCATGTATAGGAAAGGGTGAGCCATTATAATCTCTCTCTCTCTCTCTCTCTCTCTCTCTCTCTCTCTCTCTCTCTCTCTCTCTCTCTCTCTCTCTCTCTCTCTCTCTCTCTCTCTCTCTCTCTCTCTCTCTCTCTCTCTCTCTCTCTCTCTCTCTCTCTCTCTCTCTCTCTCTCTCTCTCCCCTCTCTCTCTCTCTCTCTCTCTCTCTCTCTCTCTCTGTCTCTCTCTTCCTATCCTGCAGCAAGAGACTGTCTAATATCATTATCAGTAATACTATTTTTTTTTTATTGTAGCTCTTTTTATTTCATTATTGGACTGTTTTCTTCAGGAATTGTTTCTGATTCCTACCAGATGGAGGCAACTAGGAATGTTATCCTGGGCCCTAAAATGAGGGTGGCATTGCAGAAACATTTACATTATTTTGTTAATTTAGCAAATGCCTTCCAAAGGAATGCTACTGCATAATTCCTCATAAGGAGCCAGTAACAGGAGAAGTGCTGCAATAGAAAAAAACATGTAGGTATGCTACCGTGAAATTACAATGAGCGAGAATAGTTTGTTTAGCTAGTTTAAGAAAAAAAACTGACATTTTTAATATAAAGAGGGTTACAAACATGGGTCCTGCCATTCCTGTCCGCATCACTGCCACAGTCTGTCCTCCAATCTTGAATCTCACGATATTTTCACAGTAGTCTTACAAGCTTCATCAAGCAATAACACATCAGCATTTTATATACAATTACGGTATCACTTTATTTTACAATCCTGTTTCTCATGAATATACTATGTACTTATTGGGGGGGGGGGGGGGTAACTTTTACAATATTGGTAATATTGTAACTTTGTTTGTTACAATATAACAAACAAAGTAAGGTCTAACTGTAGTGAATTTAGGTACAGACATGTAATAATTAGGCCTTAAATGTAAAATAACATTATAGTTTTCACTGTATAAAATATAGATTAATCTTTGTTAAAGCTGTGTTTTTTTGTTTGATTAACATCAATTACTTAGCAGCAGGGTGCTATCACTTTAAGACCGAATACATGGATCCAATATAATGATAAACATCCGATATCTTTCTCAACTCTTTACTATCACTTAACACTTAACCAACTGTGTACGAGAATATTTGTCAAGACTAGTATTTTGACACATGTTTGTGTGTCCGTTCAAGCTCACAGAGATGCAAAAGATGTATCAGAAATGTGCCTCTCTGTGTGTGCACCCTTCAGGTGTGTGTGGCTTTGTTGTGCGCACATATAACAGTCCTCGAGTATCGTAATCAGCAAAACACGTGTGCAGAACTGTGGTGTCCTTGTCTGTACGGATCACGGATCAAATACGATCCTTTTTACCCCTAGCATAGATCGTGCGGATAACGGCTAGAGCAAGAGTGAAACCTGAGCGCTGAGCACATAAGATGGAGAAGAAATGTACCTTTGGAAAAGCAGAGAAAATAAGGATGTCTTGCTAATAGAAAGTGCTATTATTTATGGTTATGGATTAAAGTAAATGATGTCTTTTTATTCAATGTGTTCTATCTCAGCTTTATATGCAAAGACAACTATACAACCTGATAAATTGTGTGTAGTTACATTGTACACAGGGCCTCTTGATGTCAAAGCACAGTCTGAGCCATTAAATAGACCCTTAGGTGCAAGAAAACAGAGTGGTAGTCATTCATTATTTACACAGCAAGGCATTCAAAGAGACATGCACAGCTTATATAACATATTGTGGCTTCGGTTTTGCTCATACACTCGCCAATTCTGAGCTGAAGCCATTAGAACTTGTCTGTACTACATTAATGTCTGATAAAGCTTTGCACCACACAGACCCTTAAATCCTTTAGTCATATGATCCAGAACTCCCTCTGATTGATATGTGGGAGAGAGAATGAGAGGGGAGATATTCAAACTGTATCTTAATTCCATCCTGACAAATCCACTTCCGATTCCTCCCCCTCCCATGTCCAAGCACCCTGTAATAATACCCAACACATCACCAGGATTGTGTTGCCATCATGTGACTTGTCTCCAGTTTTTAGGTCAGGCTGACAGACGCACTTGGTCTGACAGAGAGAGTTGGGTAGGTTTTGCTGTTGGAGCTCCAGCTGGATAAGGTATGAGATAAAAGCAGAGGTTACAGGAACAATAAAGGACAACAGTTGGATCAGGTAAACCTCTTTCCACTTTGTCCCCTCACAATGATTTGTTTACAGTCTGCTTTCCATACCAGGGTAAATGAGTATGCACAAGTGGATCTTGCTGTGCACTTCAAACGATCACTCTGTCTGTAAAGGCAAAGGGCGAGATGGTTTGTTTATTCTATGGTTTCAAGTGGATGTGATACAAATAGATGCTGGGCATGCTCCCTACTCTGGGACAGCATGAACAGCACCCCTTCTGTCAACACCCAGTTTAAGCTCTGAAGTAACTAAGAGGTATCAGTTTCAGGGGTGATTACCTCTGGACTTTCAGTGTCATGACGCCTCATGTAGACCCCCGCTAATGGCCAGCAGGACTGTTTATCTGGGGCTGAAATGATACTTGCATAAATCAAGGTCAGAGCTGGGATTAAACGCTGTTCTCGGGGGGTGAGGGACGGCTGAAGCTGTCAAAGCAGATGCTCTTTTGGCCACAGATTCCGTTCACGTGGACAGTTGGTTTTTGTAGATCAGCTCTGGGTTTTGTGGGGCTGGATTTTAGGGGTAGTGAGCGAGTAAATCCCTCACTACCACCCTAAAATGAGTTGGGAAAGCCAGGTTTGTATGTATGCATGAGATGGGTTGGGAGGATTGAGCAAGGTCCGGTTTGTAAGCGGTTCTTGGTTCGATCCAGGGTCGCTTTTTGTTGACAGGCGGTGGTGACATATTCAAAGGATTAGTAGCTCTGTGGACGTGAGGCTTTCTACCTCTTAAAATAGAGAGAGGGAGAGAGATACTCAAGAAAACAAAACGGCAGTTAGACGACAGCAGTTTGTCAGAGTGCGACTGGACATGGCCCACACCACACACACTCAAACATATACCAAGTAACCCATTTGAAGTGCACCCGCTAAGAACAGCCGAAGCCGAGATGGCGCTGACGGGGGTTGAAGGTAAGAATGGCAGCAGTCGCACAGCTGTGCATGTCAGGTTTCCACAGACAGAAGTAGAGTGTACCAGAACCAGTAGCTATTTTCTGGCAAGTCGTATAGGTACAGTGGCAGGGTAGAAGAACTTCCTTGTCATCCTCACAGCATTTAAAACCAGTGATCCTCAGCAAAGCTTGTGGTGAAAACAGATGCAGTAGTCTAAAAACCAAATTGAGAGCATCTTAGATCATGGCCTTGAGTCTGCATTATTTATTTTTTTACAGAGTTTGATTTCACTAGTTCTGATTCGATTGAATCTGATTGAAATGATGATTTCACTGCCCTTCAAATTGTGTAAATTGAAATTACGAATTGAAAATATTCCCAATGGAAATGTGTATTTCGCAAAAACTCCCATATATCGCAAAAAAAAATATACGCTTGCATTAAGGTGATTTTTCAGGCAATTTGAAAAAGGAATATTTCGCAAAACAGCAATGGAAAGTTTTTTCGTATTTACAGGTCACCTGCTGTACGTAAATGTTACATGATCATTCTTTAAAGATGGCGCGGTATGTTTGGACAGAAGACGAGACAGGTCTTTATTAATCTCATAAAAGACAAAAGAATACTGAATACTGGATTCTAAACAACAAAGAAATGCCACAATTTACAGTATCAAGACCTTGAAGCAGATGAGGGAGAAACATCCTTTTAATGGCCTTTCCTTGCCATTAATGCTTGGATAACACATGTATGTCTCCTTCGATTAAAAATAATGGCTAGTGCGGTGGCTGCAATATACGTAAACCTACCAACATCAGTCGCCATGATTTTTGGAATAGTGAGAGGAAAAAATTATGTTTTAGTCGCATAACATCGGTTAATGGAAATGCTGTCATTTCACCATAGTTTTTTATCGACATTTAGAAAATATATTGCAAAAGTTTTGCGCAAATCTGTAATGGAAACCAGGCTTGTGTAATGGAGGAGATATTGAATCTTGTGATCTAATTGATGGTAGATTCATTTCTCATCAATAGAGCTAGGGTAGAATATGCTCCAGTTTCTTGCCAGATATCCTCTGGCTTGTTCTCCGATGTCTGTGGCACCTATTGTTACACAGCTGGTACAACAGTCAGTATGACAGGCACATATTCTACTTGGTATGGGAGTTTCTTGGAAAGACCATGAAGAATGGAAACCTTGACAAAGGGATCTGTTTTTTGCCCTGGATAGCATTTGATGTGACCACTGGGGACAATGTTCTTAACTGTTCAGGGAGAAGTCAAAGCCAGGGCTCAGACACTTGATCTGGCCTTACACAAGCATAACTGTTTTATTGGGCAGTGTATCTGCAGCTGTGCACTGGCCTAGTGACTGACTTTGCTGGCCTGAATCAACGGCCCGGGAATGCACATTGCATCTCAGGACTATTTACAGCAAGCGTGTTGACATGAGCCATGAAATATCAATCAAAGTAACCCTGTTGTTTTAGCAATGACAGCAACTGATGGACTAGTACAGCACTTTTGAAGACTAAACACTTGTTTGATTTCAACATGACTAAAAAATTGGACATGCTTATGGGATTGCCGGACATAGGCCTTGAGAGATGACTTCAAGAAAGCAGCAGCTTAATGTTAATGAGGTGCGTTTAAACATGCTTCTTTACAGATATGCCACGGCAGTTTCCGAAGATTGCTCTGAGTGATGTGGATGAGGAAGTTCGTCTACTGGCAGAGAAGGTGTATGCCTCGGCAATAAAGGAAGAGGACACTAAAGATGTCCTGTCCATGTACACTGTCCCTGAGGACTGTCCCATTGGCCTGCAGGAAGCCAGACAAAGGGAGCTACTCAGAGAACTGGCTGAGCAACAGTCAGAAGAAAGTGCCAAACGGTCAGCATCATTTTGTTTTTCACTGTAGACTGCTACCAGTTGTTTCATCTGGTTTGAAACACCAGGCCAAACCAGTCAATGGAGGACAAGCTGGTCTTTTGAACATGGTAGCTGGTTTGCTGCTGGCCAAATTTGGTACCAGCGTAACCAAATTTGGTCTGGTTGAAACCAAATCCACCAACAAGTCAACCATGTAGACCCAGGGTGTCCAATCCTGCTCTCGAAGGGCTAATTTCCTGCAGAATGTTGCTTCATCCTGCCACAGAATACCTGCGTGGACATTTCTTGTGATCCTGAATACCTTTTATTAGCTGTTTAATTAGGGTTAGAGCTAAACTGTGCAGAACAGTAGCCCTCCAGGATTGGAAACCCCTTGTCCCAGTTAATGACCTTAATGGCCGCCTTGGACCATCTTGAAAACATGTCAAACCAGCTACCATCAGAAGCTGGATTTCATTGGATTTTCCAGCAGGACAATTAATGATTCATGTGCTTAGTGAATTAATAATTTAATTTTTAGCCTCCATTCGCTTTAATCCTCTGTAGGAAGAAGAGTTTTAAGATTATTCGATCTCAATCTATGTCACTGCAAATCCCATTAAGTACGGAGAGTGTCCGGGGTGCGGTGACCCCCCTCATTTCCCCTTCCTCTACCTGCTCCTCAATCTCACAAAATTTGCCGGAGTATCAAAGAGTCATCATTAGCGGAGACTACTGTGCTGGGGTGTGTATTATTAGAATGGACAATCAACCACCTTTCTCTACATTCTGTCATAATTTGTTGAAGGTTCAAATAAAGGCTCTTTTAACAGCTGATCATGTTTTAACAATCAAGTTTTGTTTCACAATCACTATGCACTTTCAGATTACAGTTGAGGATTATGAGCAAGCAGCTAAAAGTCTGCTAAAAGCTCTCTTTATTCGAGAGAAATACTCAAAACTGGCATATCACCGGTTCCCACGGACCACTACACAGTTCCTACGTATTGCAGCAAATGAAAGGTGGACAGAAGAAGATGAAACTCTTCCAGGTACATCTGCATTTGCTCAGGGTTCATAACCAGATGTCACTTGAATGTAGACCATGTTCTCATTCTAGGTTTATTTATGGCTCTGTAAACATTTCAGTGGAACTTCTGTTTGCAAATGTTTGCTTGATGTTCCTCTTTATGTCCCTTCCCAAGACATCAACGTTGAACTAATTTTAGAAGACATAAGAGTTGACATGAGTTATATGTAGCTCAAGTAAAAACAACTAAGAAAAATAAGCACTAGAATGGGAACGATTCTGAAGGGGAAAACAACATCTTGTAATGCTGATCACCAGCAAGGGATACTGTATTGGTCTACTGATGTCTTCTTTCTAACTTAACCAGCAAGACTTTCCTAGTCAACCAGCTTCACCAGATAAGTCTGCCTAGCCTTTCTTTTTTTTCTTCTTTTTTTTTGGTGAAACCTTCTGCTCTCCACAGATATCTGTCCCTGCCCTGGTGAGGGAGAGGACCCTTACAGCATGGAGAATATTCCAGAGAACCTCAATTATCAGATGAAGATGAAAGATGGCATTATTTATGTATATGAAAACAATGACGCTCTGAGAATGAACAAACCACGCTGTTTGCCTTATCCAGACCTGGAAACATTTGCCATTGACATGAGTCATGTGCTCGCCATGATCACTGATGGGCCTACGTAAGTCTCCAACCAATATTACCACAGTGGTCATCAAGTCTCTGTATTTGCATATCCAAGATGTAAAGCTGAACATATTTCTTCTTTAAACAGTAAGACCTACTGCCATAGACGACTAAACTTCCTTGGGTCAAAGTTTTACCTACATGAAATGCTCAACGAAATGGCGGAACTAAAAGAACTCAAGGGTGTTCCTCATAGAGATTTCTACAATGTCAGAAAGGTATCATTTTAAACACTCATTAGTTTATGTAAAGTTGATATCCACTGCGGTCTAAATGTACATACACGCTCTCTTACAGGTAGACACGCATATTCATGCAGCAGCATGTATGAGCCAGAAACACCTGCTTGATTTCATCCAAACCACCAATAAAACTGATGCAGAAAGAGTTGTCCTGGAGAAGCCAGGGCTTAGACTAACTCTCAAACAGGTGTTTAACAACCTGAACATGGATCCTTATGATCTTACTGTAGACTCCTTAGATGTCCATGCCGTAAGTAACGTCTTATCTATATGTTTACAGCCCAAGGATATGCTAGTTGCTTGTACAGTATGCATCATGTTTAGTGTATTCACAGGGCAGACAAACCTTTCATCGCTTTGACAAATTCAACTCCAAGTACAATCCAGTAGGAGCAAGTGAGCTAAGGGAAATCTACTTGAAGACTGATAATTACATCGAAGGAGAGTATTTTGCCCGCTTAATCAAGGTATAGTCATTTAGTCATAACAAGACTAAGGTTTTAGATTTGTTTGGTAGGGACATTTTAAAATCTGTCAAACTATACACAAGCACCAAGTATCTGTGCAGTATAGTGGATGGGCCTATTGAAGAAATTAAGAAAAAAATCTTCTCTTCTCTAACTTGCTTCCTAATCTAGTCAAATAAACCTGGTATTGTATATTAGTGGCTCCTTGACAAATTGATTTGTTCTTCTCTTGTAAGTCCCTTTGGATAAAAGCATTTGCTAAATGCAGAAATATTAATGTGTAAAATGCACATCATTACGTCATGCAGTAAGTGTTGTACTAATTTAGAACGAATTTGTCTTTTTGTCTCTTTTAGGAAGTAGCACATGATCTGGAGGAGAGCAAGTATCAGCATGCCGAACCACGACTGTCCATCTATGGTCGTTCCCCAGAGGAGTGGGAAAGTCTCTCCCATTGGTTTATTCAGCACAAAGTGTACTCTCCAAACATGCGCTGGATCATTCAGGTGCCCAGAATATAGTAAGTAGCTACATTCATTCTTAATATTTTCAATATTTTCCAAACATTTTATTTCTTGTTTTACAATTATGTTATGTTTATTTCTTCCAGTGACATTTTCAAGTCACGTAAGTTGATTACTAACTTTGCCAAGATGCTTGAGAACATTTTCCTTCCTCTATTTGAGGCTACAGTGAATCCTCAGAAGCACAAAGAGCTCCACGTATTTCTAAAATATGTAAGTTCAAGGTTCATATTAGATATATATATATATATTTTTTAACCAGTGTACTTCATGTAAAATTCATGTACCTGTTTTAAATATCACATGGTCACACATATGTGGACACTCCCTTCTAATTAACTGGTTTGAATAAAACTGTAGTTCCAGTGAATGCAAATCTTATTTTTCATAGCATGCAATAACGTTTTAGAGAATTGTGTGCTATTTTATAGGATATTTTCTGCTCCAGCATGAAAAATGTGACCCAGATATGAACCCCACTCAACATATTTTCAAGGATTAATTAAAATGACAACCACGAGTCAGGCCCCATCAACTAACGTATGACCTCTGACCAATGCCTGACCTCACTAATGCTCTTGTGTCTGAATGGGAGCAAATCCCTGCATCCATTTTCCAACATCTAGTGGAGACCTTCTTAGAGGAGTGCAAGCTGGTGTCCACACACTTCTATCCATGTTGTGTATTTTATATAAAAAGAAGTTTGATTATATCATGTAATGCAATGTAAGAACTTAGAGTGCACTTCAAATAAATAATTTTGCAAGACTTTATCACACATCACTCATTGGACGTCCCTTCTTTCTCAGGTGACTGGCTTTGACAGTGTGGATGATGAATCCAAGCATAGCGATCACATGTTCTCTTATAAGAGCCCCAAGCCTGAGCAATGGACAACAGATGACAACCCGCCCTACAGCTACTACCTCTTCCACATGTATGCCAACATCATGGTCCTCAACAACCTCAGGAAGTATGTGCTCCATTATATCTGTTCTGCACACCAACTGGAAAATTCCATTTGCTGAAGGGAGAGGCTACATATCTCATTCCAAATGTGTGTGTGTGGTGGGGGTGGGGGGTGTGGTGGGGGGGGGGGGGAGGTTGAGGGAATAAACAGACATTACATTAATATTCGCAAGATCTCCTATTATATCCTCAGGCTTTGATAAACCTTGAATAAGTACTGTAATACATTCGAGAACAAACGGTTTCCAATGGCATGTGTGAGTTTCACCATGTACCAGGACAACTATAAATACCACTGTATCAGTAATACACACATATTGGGTTACAACTGAGATACTGTTAAAGCCTGTGGAATACTGTCAGTAGAACAAACTGACATCATCTTTCCACTTTATAAAGGATGGATTACGGACCGGATCAATGGGGTCAGTAACCCAGGGCCTCTGAATGCATTGAAGAGGTATAAATGTATGTACACAGGAAATACAATTGCTGGAAACAGTAAATGCTGCAGAAAACATTTTTTTTTCATATAGCCTAAATAATATTCTTTATGTGGTCACAACCAAAATAACTGGCTTCATGTTGAAAGAAAGATTAATTTTATCTAACTACATCAACCTGACAAATTAAATCAAAGGAAGTAGATAGATCTTGAAATAACTGTAGGTAGGTAGGGGGTAGATAGGTGTTGAAGTGTCCTGCCCTTGTATTGCAGTGAATTCCATTATAAAGTGAGCAGGGATGCACATATCATACGGAGCACCGGGTTTTCAACACCGTCAGATTTACATGCAAGTGTTTGAAAGGAATGAAAAGTTCCGATATGAGGCAGGCCTATTTCAGTGATGGAGAGGGACAATAGACAATGATATCATTTTTATATGGTAAAGATATACAGTATATAATGTATATATAGTGTCACTGACTAATTACTAACAATGCTAATTCAGTGACCTGTGCATGGGTGACCAGAACCACAAATTCAGTAGTTATGCACAAAAATATTAGCTGAAATCTTACTGTCACTAACACTAATTACTTAAGTACATCATGATTATTGGTGGGTTTTAACTGTAATAAAAACCGGCTCAATTTTTTTTTGAAAAACGGCAGCAAATTTGATAATTTTAGGCCATAAAAATCAGCAAAATCAGTCGGACTGAAAAGTGCCTTCTGAATACCTTACAGCAGTTGTTATGTTGTATGCTATAGTCATAGCGCATTTTGTCTCTTAAAAAAAATACACACCCAGTCGATCAGCAGTTTCTGAAATACTCAGACCAGCCCGTCTGGTGCCAACAACCATGCAACATTCAATGTCACTTAAATCACATTTCATCTCCATTCTTATGTTCAGTTTAAATATCAGCAGGTCGTCTTGACCTGTGCTGCGGCCAAAATCGACTTCTCTATATAGTGCTTAAAAAGAGTAGTATGCCCGAATACATAGTATTAAAAAATCAGTAGGCGAACATTTCATTTGTACATAGAGTCTGGCACCGCTCCATTGACAAGCGTTAACTTCGTTGTAGGCGGGTACTCTATTGAAGTCTAAAACTATTGGATCTGCCCAGAGTCACTCTGGATCTGCCATAACCAATCGCTAACGTCTGGTCGTGACGGATGCCTAGCGCTCGCCTTAGCCAACTCATTCACGACTAACAGAGCGAGTTGGAAAATCAAACTTTTCCCGAACCCCGTGGGGAGGAGGGCCACAACATCATGTCCACCAACAAAACTGAGCAAAGATTGTTCTTGCTCCGGCTTTAGCTTCTTGATATTCGGCAGCGTTGCCACAACGGACCGCATGGCTTCGCTCGCATCTTTCTCCACTGCCATTACTGAACTACAATTCAAAATGACGCACGACATCAACGTCATCGTTCTCAGCCACCCCCTCTGTTCACTGATTGGCCTGGTTAAAAAATTGATCGGAGAAAACCAAAGACTACAGCACAATCCCAGACCTAGTACTGAAGGAAAATGAAAATTGACCGGAAGTACGTAGGAGGGCGGAGCCAGGCTAAAGCGACGCAGCTGATGCTGGTAGTCCACGTGATGGTAACAAAAGAAGTGGATGTAGTACCACCGAATTGTATTCGTACCACCCTTATTCAGACTATATAGAATGTACTTTTTAGCGACCGGAAAGTAAATTCAAATTTAAATATAGTACCTACTCAGACAGAACGGGATTTCGGACCCAGTGCATATGTATATGCCTAAATGCATTGAGCTGCTGCCATGTGATTTGCTGATTAGATATTTGCGTTAACGAGCAGTTGAACAGGTGTGCCTAAGAAAGTGGCCGAAGCGTGCGTATTGTATTTATTCTTGTAATTGCTACTTTATTTCTCAAATTTGTTATATTTCTTATTTTGGCATTATATTTGCAAAAAGTGGGGGCTTATAATCTTCCATTCATTTTTTCAACTTATGGATTTTTCAACTTGCATATGTGTGTGTTTTCACAGGGAACGTGGTCTTAGTACCTTTCAGTTCCGTCCACACTGTGGAGAAGCTGGTTCTATCACACACCTGGTTTCAGCTTTCCTCACTGCGGACAACATCTCTCATGGGTTAAACCTGAAAAAGGTTAGAAGTAGAAGATTAGTCCAAACTACAGTGCTCAACAGCTCTTTAAAATTAGGGAAATTATGCAGTGCGCTTTTGAAATTTAGTTCAAAGTCTAATGCAATACCATTCTGACAAGATGAATGATGACTATTAATTGTAAGAGCTTATTAGTCAAACTAGCCACTATCTACTTTAGTTTATGGTGGCAGCAAAGAAGAGGGAAAGAGTTCGGATCCTTGGCCCAAGTCTATTAATAAAGCAAATGCAGATATGACATGTGTTACCACTTGATTTGACTATGTACTTGTGTTAGTGATGAGCCCAGAATCAATGCAGCCTCTGATGTTTTACAAAATCATGGAAATGAAAGCTGGCGGATCTAAGAGCCTGATCAGAGCATTTGATCTTCTCACGTAACACACGTGTGTGTGTGTGTGTTTTTCCAGAGTCCTGTGCTGCAGTACCTGTATTATCTTGCCCAAGTGCCCATTGCTATGTCCCCTCTGAGTAACAACAGTCTGTTCCTGGAATACTCCAAGAACCCACTGCGAGAGTTCCTACACAAAGGCCTGTGTGTGTCCCTCTCCACTGACGACCCCTTGCAGTTCCACTACACCAAGGTCAAACCACAACCATCTTATACACTCTTTAATATAAAGGTTCTTTATTGCCATTGCAGGTTACATGAAGAACCTTAAATATCAATGGAACATTTCCATTGCACAATTGGTTATTTATAGTGGAAAGGGTTCTTTAGAATTTTAGATTCACAAAAGTGGTTATTTTAAGAACGGTTCACTGGAAGGTTCTTAGGGGAACTAGAAATGGTTCTTCTATGCTATGACATCGCTGTGAAAACCCTGTTTAGGAACATTTTTTAAGAGTGTAGCTGGACCCCAATTTCCTACATTTACCTGAAGTAACCACCAAAAATTTTAAAGGAGCAGTATGTAGGATTGTGGCCAAAACTGGTACTGCAATCACCTTCAAATTACTGTAGAGCGGTGTATCCCCTTCCCCTCCTCCCTGACTCGAGGTTGCCAGATAGGCTGCAGGATACAGCAGGAACGTAGGCTGCTACAGAAGCTTCCAATGGCATGTGACGAGTCCTACACAGTAGGCTAAGTTTTTTTTCTGTTAATTATGTTTATGCTTCAAATGAGAGATGTTTTGCAAAGTAATTATATATCGCAAAAATTTACTAATGGCGATAAGCCAAATATAATAGTAAAGATGTACGCTCGTATGTGACAGTACATTGTTAGAACAGTAGCTGTTAGTATACTAACGGTAGGTATCTGTCATTGACGTAAGTACAAGCACAAGCCTCGGTCACTGTGTGTAATCGATATCAAAGATACAGCTATTCATTTAGCTGACACTATAAGTGAAAGCGACCAGCTGTATTTTTTAACTTACTCTGCAGTACACGTCCATAACGCTAAAATATGTGACGTGAAAGATTACATGTCATTCTATTATTTTTGGCTGTAGAACTTGCATGATAAACAAGTAGGCTACAAAACGTTCCAAGTGAGATACATTATTCACATCATAGGCTACAATGTGCTTTTCATTGGTGTTATGGACGTTAGAAAAAGTTATTTTACCGTGGAATTGCGCCTATAGTGCTTCCAATTCGATTACCCTATTCATCCATATGAGCTAACGTAACGTTACTTTGCACGAACATGCATAACTTTGTTCGACTGTCATGAATATTTGAAATGTCCATTTACATCAAGTACAAGTTAGCCAAACATAGATGAATCTTACCTGTCCAGAAATTCTTCTCTGTTTTCAGCCGTCTCCATCTTTCAAAGGCATCTCCTATACAGATCCTTGTTTTATTTCGGACTTTGTAATGAAGTATTTCGGATTCATAACGAGTTTATGAGTTTATCAGTTTATCTGATTCGCAACGTTAGACTTTTTTTTTAATCCGATTCCGACACGTTTGTAGCTGCAGCTGTGGTAACAAGCAGAGCTGGCAACCCGGATGCCGCAACACTACTGACTTCGTGATTGGTAGATAGGTGGAGGGTGACACATCAGACCAAAACACAACATGACAACATCAACATCAGTTGAGGGCTGCAACTTCACTTTTTAAATGACAATATCCTGGCCGGACTACTGTTGTCAGTGATATAAGTATTTGAAATTAACATGATTTCTTAATGTCTAGTGACATATCAGGGCCATTTTATGATTAATTTAAATAAATTTCTTACATACAGCTCCTTTAAATAATACTCTAAACTTTCAATAAATATATTCAATAATGGATTTTATAAACCAGGTTAAGCCTGACATATGAAATAATATTCATAATGAACAGTTTATTGAACCTTTAGAGAATTATATTTGATACATCAGGCTTTTATGGCTCCTATGGTATGATATAATGACAATATGAAGCTCACACAGTGACAAAACTGAGAAAAAATAGCAATTTGGTTCAGTTTCTGATATTTACCCTGCCCTTTATGGCCAAAAAGAAAGATGAAATTCTGATAGCTTAAAATGAAATTAAATGAGGTATTTTAACAGTATAGCAGTCCACTAACATAAAATGCATATAAATATCACTCCCTATTTGCTAATAATATAGCCTAGTAACTAGTAATAGATGAAATACTAAAATGTTTTCCTCTTAACAATAAACTTTAAGCTTTAATTAGAGGGCAGAATGTTAAAATAATGAAAACAGTGAAAACAGTTCCAAACAAATCCCGACAGATATAAATGTAGCACGTCTGCGTGCAACACACAGTAGTCGTGTTTTTTTTGTTCCTGACTGAATCAGTGTTTTTGAATGAAACGCTTGAGTGAATCATTCAAAGACTCACTTACAACACACTTGTCACCACATACTTTCGTAGCGATGTAACTTGCAGAAAGACCACTGAAAAAATCCTCACAATTAACGTCAGCATGAAACAGAAGTTGCATTAGTCTTTTGTGACGTATATCAGAGTGAAACGCTTCTCAAACAAGAAAAATTTGAGTGCGGGACTTGATTTTGTACATGGAGAATTGATTGGATCGTTGTCGTTCATTTATATAATCAAATTCACTTAATGCGTTTTATTTCATTTTATTTGCATTAAAGGTACAATATGCAGGATTTTTCGCCACCAGGGGTCGCTAACCTCTTACAATAACAAAGGCGTATATTGATGACGTATATTCCACATTAAGCTGAATTATGGATCTTGTCGTCAAGCTGATGGATCTTTTATAGATGAGTGAATACAATGATGTTTTTAACATGACTGTGGTATGAAGCAGGGCACGATTGCTAGACGTATACCAGCGCCACACGCAACCCGAGTCCCGCGGATATAAAGGAATAAGGACATTTCATTCTACCGAACTAAACGCAAGTGCTGAATTAATACTCACACAGGTCAGTTTGTTAGATGAATTAAACCTGAGGTAATTGCTGTTTCTCTTGCTCTAACATTTACACTATCACACTAAAAGGCATTTGAGTGTGTTGAATGTTGTTAGTTAGGTTGTGTGTTGGCTGTATGAGACTAAGTACGTTAAGCTAGATCAACATTAGAATAACATACAGATCATATTCTAACATTTCATCATGTTGAACTAAATAACATTGATTCGTTTTATGGACATTTGCTCACCTGTCTAATAAAGTACATGCAACACTCGCGTCTCTGTCAAGTCAAAGTTAGTCGCGGACGTGGAGCTCTCGGCATCGCGAAACATGTTGATCTTCATTTTAGTCCTCTTTTTGTCTCAAAGTCTGCTTGCCATGGTCCACAATGTTTGAACAAAACAACAACAGCGTGCCTGCTAGGCATAACAGGCATAACGGGCATAACCCAGTTGTCAACGTCTGTCGCCATGGTTACTATGGCAGTGCGAGGTCAAACCTGGCGGAAACAGAGGGTAACGCGGATATCACACCATTGACTGGCGACTTCTCACCCCTGCTCACACGTCCCGTTTTCTTGATTAAAATTGCAATTTTCTCACGATTTACAAATAGTTTGAAACATTTGGGATATTGTAAGTAATCAACTAAACAAAATAACATTGGCCTAGTGGTTTTTGGATATTTTACTGCAAAAATCCTACATATTGTACCTTTAATTGCTATTTAGAAGTTCCAGCCTACACAAGTCTGCGTCTTTGAGAAATTGTGCTTGAATTACATACTTTTAAAATATACAGTAATTTGTGTATATACCGTAATTTGTAATTGTTTTATTTTGTGTGTACTGCAGGAGGCTTTAATGGAGGAGTATGCTATTGCAGCCCAACTGTGGAAGTTGAGCACATGTGACGTGTGTGAGATCGCTAGGAACAGTGTCCTGCAAAGTGGCCTTTCCCATGAGGTAGTGCACATCCTCAATTCATAACATTTATATAAATATTTGTTCAGCACAACACTGAAACCCAGTGCCATTTTCCTCAGGAGAAAAAGTACTTCCTAGGGGTCAACTACCTAAAGGATGGGCCAGAGGGGAATGACATTCGGCGGACAAATGTAGCCCAGATCCGCATGGCCTACAGACACGAGACAATGTGTAATGAACTCAGCTTCCTGGTAGACGCAGTAAAGTCAGAGGTCGTTGGGTCACAGTAGCTGTCCAGTACGTCTCTGCTAAGCCCTCGGTGCCCATATACTGTACATGCATGGTTGCTATTTTTATATACTGTAGGAATGGATGCACAGGAATCCAAATTGTAATGTTTATTATCTAGTCTTGCTCTGCTTCTCATATTTCAAATACCCAGCCTTCTTGTAAACACCGCTGTCTGCCAATGCAATGCCTTGAATGGGCGTTTCAAAGGGGGTTTGGAATACCTGACATTACATTACATGGGCAGTGTCTCCCCCCTGTGGAGATTTGTGAACTATATCCTCTATACATTTACATGTGCAATTGGAAATAGCCTAGTTGTCAGGCAGACACTGAGATGCTTCTGTGGCAATCAAAATTGTCTGGAACATTCCACCCTTGCTCTGCTGAACCAAACATTATCCTACAGAAACTCTCGCACCACTTGCACATCTTTCCCATCTCGTGCCTAACTCTAATGCATTTCCCATAAATTCTCCACTGTCCTTTCAGTAATAAAAAAATTTAATTAAAGGTACACTATGTAGCTTTTTTTTTGTTAAGAACTAACTCAATTTAAATAGTCTAAACATCAATCGTTGTTCCAAAACGTGTTTTTGTCGTACCTTGACTCCAGGGCTTGAAATTAACTTTTTTGCTCAGCAGGCACTGTGGCTAGTGCTTTTTCAAAGTTACTAGCCACTCAGCATTTTCACTGTCCACAATTTTGACATCGAAACCATGCGCTGAAAAATATTATAGGAATATTAGGCTGCTGTCACTTTAAGACCTGACACAGTGATCCATTATACTGTTGCACATGCATTTTCTTTCTCAACTGTTTACATTCACTTAAAACATAACTGACTACGTTTACGTAAATACTCGCCAAGATTGGCATTTTGACATTATTTTCTGTATTTGACTAAGCACAACAAGCAGCGAAAAAGAACTTGATTTAGTACTGTGAGGCTGCTTTATGTGTGCGCACTTTGGGTGTGAACAGAAAATCTGTGGGATTGATTAAAATTATGTGCAATTCTTTTAATAATTTCAAGCCCTGTAACACCAACAATATTCATCCGGAGCAAGTGAAACGAGTGAGTTAGGGGAGGCGGGTTTGTGTGTAACTCGCTGTCGGAGAGATGAGAGAGCGAGAAAGCACAGCTGGTATTGTGCATCTTTTCTGTGGAAAATTCGTATTGGAAGTCTTTTAGATATTTCAGTATCGATATGCATTGAAATATATCAATATTATGAAAACACTACATAGCACTTAGTTTATTATTTCAATTGAAAAATGTATATATTATATATACAATTCTATTATAAGTGTTTATATGTTAGACCAGGCACAATGTTTTTTGCAGGAAATTGCACACATACGTCACTCATGCACACAGAGCTCGTAATAAACAAAAATCAATATTGGATTTTTTTTTTTTTTTGGAGATGGTAAGAACCGAGGGATTTGAAATGTCATAAAAGTGACGCGGAGATAGCGTTTTTATTACTCAACAGGTAAGTTATTTTATTGAACAGATAAAGTGTAGCTTTCAGAGTTCATTGTAAAGCATTATCTAAAGGGTCATTCACCTGCACAATCATAAAGCACAACCAAAACAATGTTCTTCTACAAAATGCCTGTAGTTTTGTTTTTAACTGGTAGAGGGCCAAAAGTTACATAGTGTACCATTAAGTAAAAAAAATTATAAAAAAAAAAACGTTAAAAAACATTTCACATGGTTGTCCTTTTGCAGCACATAATGTTATAATGTTAAAAGGGAAACAATGCATTGTTTGAATTAATTTCTTTTGAGAATATTTGTAATGTGTGAAACATTGTTTAGATTTATTTGATGCAGTGCCTGTAGTGTGTTTTCTGAGGCCAGCATATTTCCCAGACAGCAACATAGTGTCGGCCCAAATCCGGGACACATCTGGTACATGTGGATTCGACGCGTACCAGATGTGGGCCGAGTCTGGGTCGATATTATGTTGCTGTCTGGGTTATTCCTTGAAATAACTTAGTGAGATCAATATGCATATATATATACAGTATATATATTTTTTTCCTTTTTATGTTTAAATTTTATAGAAGGCAACAAATTATTTAGTAAATATTTCTCCTGTATTTTGTGTGTGCTTTTCATTTATGCTTTACTTTCTTTGTAATGTTTTTCCATTAAAATAATACACACACACACACACACTCTCTCTCTCTCTCTCTCTCTCTCTCTCTCTCTCTCTCTCTCTCTCTCTCTCTCTCTCTCTCTCTCTCTCTCTCTCTCTCTCTCTCTCTCTCTCATCCTTCCATCACAGGAATAAATTGCATTTTAAAATACATTACAATAGAAAACAGTTATTTCAAATTGAAATAATATTCCACAACATTGATGTTTTTACTGTATTTTTTTATCAAATAATGATAAAATGCCTTGATGAGAATAATAGACTTCTTTCAAAGACATAAAAAAATAGTTATTTTAAACTTTTGTGGTGTATATACACATCTCAAGCAAAGTAACACTTTGAATAACTTTTAGAACAATCCATTTGAATTAAATGTCCAGTGTCCATTTTGTACTTCATTACAAAACAACATCATGACACACACAGACACTTCAGACTCACACACAGACACTGATAAATAGACAGGCAGAAATGTCAGTTTTGGTCTGTAGAAGTGTCAGTGTCGCTGCTGTTGTTTTCTTCCTCATTCTCCTCCACATGCTCCTCCTGTGGTTTCTGCAGGTCTTTCTTTCTACAGTGCTCCCAAACCTCCGTCTCAATGTACTCCTCCTGCTGCTCGCCATCACCCCGCGTCCTGCAGGGTCTGTTCCTGTAGTGCAGAAACAATTCAGAACTCATGTGGCAGCCATCTTAGACTGGATGGATGAAGCATCACATCTCTGGGATCGTTTTGGTTACCAATTTCATTGTAGAAATGTGCAATTTACAGCTTTTATTAACCAGAAAGTAACATAGTTTTGGCCCAAATCCGGCCCACATCTGGCACTCGTGGAATCCACGTGTACCGGATGTGGCCCGGATCTGGGCCGACACTGTTGCTGTCTGGGTTGGCTACTGATATGACTGAACATTTCATGTGAGTGGATATGATTAAAACATGTTTATTCTCAGGATTTAAACTTTTCAATGAGTGAAAAAACTCTATAATTAAAAATTAGCTCTGGAATTCTAGGGATTTGCTCTGAAGTTCAGAACGCAAAACATTTGGATAAAGTTAAGTACTTACGTTTTGAAATAGTAAAATGCTAGAAATACAGCAAGCATGACTGCAAAGGTGACTGTGATCAGTAAGGCAGCTGGAACAGCTGCAAATCAGAAAAGAGATAACAGTAAATACAAGACAGCTTTGGGGTTTAAAGTCACCATGAAATCAAAACGGAAATTTTTTTTTTTTTAAATTGAATGTTACGTGTTTATTATTTAGGATTTATCCGTGCATATAATTTTATATATATAATCTCATGATCTTTCATCAAAATGATTTCCCCTCCTCAACGATCCAATCACAAACCCTGATGGACAAAATCAAGTCCCGCCCTTCATTTCACTCGATTATACATCACTATGACTATAGACTCTTGCAACCTCCTTTTCATGCTGACTTGAAAGTCTGTCTGAACCAGAAGTTGCGACTGACTGTATTTTCTGAGTGAAATGGAATATTGAATGAGAAAAATAGAGGGCGTGGCTTATTTTTTCCTTTGGGAATTGATTGGATCTTGAAAAGCAGGTGTTCCATTCAGCACGCTATTTATTTATTTATTTTTGTGGATTAATTTGCACGGATAAATTGTTTTCCAAAAGACTAGTAATGTGCGCTAGTGAAATAAATAGGGTCAATTTTGATTTCATGCTGACAACAATAACTTCTGTCGTATTGAAAACAGCAGTTTACCATCCATTGTGGTGCCGCTCATGGACAGATGTTTCCCTTCGTCATCTATGTGGTTGACGGAGGAACCGTGAGAGAGTGAAGAAGGAACCGAGGAAGAAACTGAACTGAGTGGAGACGATGGGGAAGGTTGTTTAGAAAATGGGGTTTTCCTCAGATGAACTCCAGATTGAGCAGTGGGAAAAACTGAATGTGAATGTGTTGCGATTGGCTTTCTTGTTGTTCTGGTTACGGCAGCCTGGTTTTGTGCCTCGAAATCTGCAACCAAACAGAACCAAAAGGCTTGTTACATAACAGACTTGGCTCAGTGGTTACATTCACCTCAATCAAGCATTTGCCAATTCATCCCACTCACTGCCTTCCGTTTTACCACATCCCTGGCCCTCATAGGAAACCAATCTGTGATGATGTCACATCAAGAATTTCCTATTTACTTGGCACACTTACAATTTGTGTTGATGCCAAATGACACACAAACTCGGAAAGGAGTACATATAAAAAAATGTGCATCAGAAATTTAGACCCAGGGATTAATTTGCAATCTATAGGTCTCATTCACTAACCACACGTGTGCACATGTTTCTACATAAAATCTGTGTATGGACATTAATGGTTCATCACGTTTACATTAAAATGTATTCTAAATTTGCTCTAAAACTTAGCACGAATTGAAAACACATATACTCAATAGTCAGTGGCCTTAGAAACGTGATTTTCTTTTTTTAAAACGCATAGTTAGCAATGGAATAATTAAATGACAATAGGCTTATTACAAAAATATGAATTAGCATTTTCATATTTCATCTTGATGGAAATGCCAAGGATCAGCCCTTTTATGGAAATGATTAGGTTATATTTTATGCAAATGACTATCACACAATGCAAATTTAGAATATGACAAATTCATTAAAGGTACACTATGCAACTTTTGGCCCTCTAGCGGTTAAAAACATAACAGCATGCATTTTGCTGCAGAACATTGTTTTGGTTGTGCTTCGGCTCTGCGTGACTGTGCGGATGAGTTCTCCGTCTGCTCATAAAACATTCACTTCTAGGCTTAAGAGATATAATCAGTTTAGATGGAAATGATCTCAAGCTGACTAGCTGAAGACGTTACTGTAGCTTTACCTATTAAAGGATACGGTACTTCCTTGAAAATATATATCAGCACAGTGCTACAACAACCATAATCAAATTTACCTTCACAATACATAATGCTTTACAATGAGCTTTGTTCAATATAATACCTTACTAACCCATTCAGTGATAAAAACGCCATATCCGCAACGCTTTTACAACGTTTCAAATCCCTCAGTTCTCGCCATCTCAATCTCACAGTAATTTGTACAAATTCGTACGAATTATCCACATTTTACTCACTCGTACGAATTGGTCGTGAGATAGTGTTGGAAAAGCCAAGCCATTGTTGATTCTTGTTTTTTACGAGCTCTGTCGCATTCTCTTTTTGCCATCAGACGCTCCTCTGTTTGTTTGTTTTTTTAAACGGATGATTCCCCAGAGATTGAGATTTAGCTGCTCCATGTCAAACTTTCTCGCTCTCTTGTGACAATTAACCTTTTCTCCAATTACAGAAATGACGAGACACACACGGGCGAGTGACGTATGTACGCAATTTCCTTTTAAACCATCACGCTACGTCGAAAATATAAAGACTCACAATATAGGCTTACCATAGTGAACCAGGGTAAGACAAAACACGTTTTGGAGGCAGGATTAATGATGTATTGACTCGTTATTTAAATGTTGTTCATTTTGAACAAAAAAAAAGATTACAAAGTGTACCTTTAAGAAAAAAAAAAATGTGTATACGTGATTGCCAATCATGGATCCGTAACCACAGTATCTAACAATTAATCAAAGTCAAGCCAAATATTTTACCTGTCGAATTGAAGCAAAACACATCAAATTCTTTACTGGGATTTGCACGCCACGTGACAATCCCAGTCTTGCCACTGCCACAGTTCGCTTTAACCTCAACTCGGGGAACAACAGCTATTTGCTCATCTATCCACCCGAACCTGAGTTTTAAAAAGAACATTTTTTAAGTAAATTGACAATTTAATGTGTTTATTATAATGGTCCATTCAGCATTGTACATTGTTTTTACCTGCATGTCTCCAGACCATGTTTCTGTGCCTCTATCACCTGTGCTTTGCTTGCAATAGTCAAACCAAGATGCTCGCAAAGATCTCTGGCTGCCGATGCATTTAAGGCGTATTCATTTCCAATCGAGATTTCAGTTACACCGGAGATGGCTTGTTTTGGGTTCACTGTCCATTAGAGGAAGAAAAAAGAAATAGAATGCAGTTAGTTAACAACCATTTTGTATTACAAACTGTTAAAGGTTAGTCAAAATAGTCAAATTTGTATTATTTATAAGTGGTTTGAGTCATTTATAAAGTCATTCCATATAATCTAGGCATTCAATTTAGACATCTAATTAAAAGTAGTAAACATCCTAAGATGATTAAGATAAATAAACGGCCTTACCTTTTACCAAATGGATGTCAAAAGTTAGACTAGACATGAATAAACTATTAAAAAGTGTGGTCTTCATCATCATCATCATCATCCAGACTCTTGCCATGGTGGTGAAGTCTGCTCACTGTGAGTTTCTGAGCAAAGTGTGATCTCTGATGTGTCCTGAGTGCCAAGCGGAGAGGTTATAGGGAGGCTAAACTCCCCAGGGGAGCGGCCTGTGCGTAGAGGAGCGGTTATTGCATAAATGACCCGTACAAAGTGTCACGACCAAGCCGGCGCAGTGGGGAAGAGGAAACAGGAGGTGCGCTGGCATCTATGAGGGACCGGGCTCTTCAGGAGTCTGCTTCAGGCCAAGGCGAGAATGTTTTCACCATGAAAACACCCAGCGATGATGACTGAAGACCTGCTGACGCACTGCTCCACTCAGTCAAACGTTTGTATCCTTTGTGTCATAGCAAGAACTGGAGAAATCCGTAACCTATGGCAGGAAATCCATAAGCCAGAGGAAAATGGTCCAGTCAATTCAATATCAACTTTATTTTACAGTGTCCTTGTTACATATGTTACATGTACTTACTGTAGTAATAACAGTAAGTTATGCACAATTGCATGCAACTAACCCTAAACCACACCCTATTCCTAATCCTAATCCCATTTAAGTGCATGTTGTTAATTAATATTACCCAGCATTAAAATGTGTAATTACACTGTAACACTGACCCCTTAAAAATAAAGTGTAACCCAACTTTTTCTCGGATGTTTTTCCTAAATTCCCTGATCACTATGGAAGCCAATTTTCACTAAGAAATAAAAAGTCACAATAATGACAAACAGTTGAAACTATTTAATCAAAATGATGACATAAAAGGTCAAAATTATGAGATAAAAAGTCATAATTATTACAAAAAGCTGAAATTAAAAGATACTAAGTAAAAGTCATAATTATATATATTCATAATTTCTCATAATCTCTACACAAGAAAAACAAAATCATGCTTTGGTAAATTATAATGAGATTATTGAGAAAAACTATGAGATTAAAAAGTCATAATTATGAGATAAACAATCGAAATTAGGACATTAAAAATCTAAATTATAAGATGCTAAATCTTAATTGTGACAAAAAATAAAAAACTATGAGATAAAAAGTACATTATTACAAAAGGTTTAAATTAAGAGATACTAAGTAAAAGTCATAATTATGACAAAAAGTCGAAATTATGAGATACTAATAAGTAAAAGTCATAATTAAAGACATGAAAAACCATAAGAAAAATCATGTAAATAATGATTGCCATAAAAGTCATTATAATGATCACCAATGAAGCCTATCTCCACACAAGAAAAAAAATTATTCTTTGGTAAATCATTATGACAAACAATTGAAACTATGAGATCAAAAAGCCATAATTATGAGATAAACAAATTGAAATTGTGAGATAAAAAGACGTAATTATGACACAAGATGTCAAAATTTTAAGATAATAAGTCAAAATTCTGACATAAAAAGTAAAAAAAAATATTTAAAAATGTAATTATGACAAAGTCTAAATCATGACAAAAAAGTAAAAAACGTTTTAGACTTTTATCTCATAATTATGACTTATCTCATAATTTTTTACTTTATATGTTAGAATTACGATTTATCAAAGTTTTTCTATGTGGCAGAAATACGGATTTTGAAATCTCAGATTTTTTGGCATATCATGGCAAAGTATAAGACATTTTTTCTAAAACACTAGAGAAGTATGTGAAATGACGGGGGTCTTTTTCTTGATAAAATCATTTAAGAAGGAGATAAGCAAAAGCCTCCATTTAGCAACCTATAAGAAAACATGAGATTAAAAAGATTTTACTGTCATGTGGGAAAGAATTAAGCATTAGCATACTGTATGTTGGGACAATTCATTTAGTTATATGAAAAAAACTTTATCTGTATAAACTCTTTTTAGTTTTTAGAGACGTTTCCAGTGATATTACAAAATTTCTTTGAAGTAAAATTTTTAGGTTGAGTGATTAAACACTTTTATAGTCTATAGTATTTTCAGTGACTCTTAATATGTGTGACATTAAATGAAGAGTGTAGTAGCTCTGAATTGATTCTCCGTTCTGTTGTTTATGAAGATGGCTCAGATAGATGATGTGCTAGATCTCGGTGACCTCTTGAGTTGTTTGTTCGGCTTTGGTCTCTCAAATGGACAATTTCCTCCTGTTCCCTTGTGCTTGCTTATTAGCTGGC
The DNA here is from genome assembly GCF_051911475.1 of Siphateles boraxobius. NCBI lineage: Eukaryota > Metazoa > Chordata > Actinopteri > Cypriniformes > Leuciscidae > Siphateles > Siphateles boraxobius. The sequence goes on along the minus strand of NW_027509119.1, from coordinate 6,508,593 downwards.
TGATCCAACTTCCTGTGATATAACGCAGACACAGCTCGATCCCGCTTCCGGCAAAACATCTCTCCAACACACACACAATCAAACAACATCATCTCACTGCCAGGAAGTGACATGGAAAAAATGAGCATATAATTTCTCTGGAAAGAACCTGACAAGAATATTTTGCCCGTATAAACAGAAAATATATATAATTTTAAAGAATTTTCAATACTTTGGACAAAGAAAATTACACAAAATTGTTGTACTGTAAAATTTAAATTTCATTTATTGACATATTTGAAATTATGTAGATGATATTTAATTACTATTATCATAATGTGAAAGTATGTCATTTCATTACTGAGAAAATGTATTATTAATATTATTATTTTGAATAATTCTATTATTTAAATATATATACTACATCTCCGTTCCATTCGTTGTACTTAACTCATTATTACAGAAATAAAACTTGAAAGTCATGAAAACAATGGTACAATGCCAAAAAAAAAATATTTTTTCAGGGGTCATATATGACCCGTTTACTTTTGATTCACCTATTTACTATATTGTGAACCCACTCCCTTCCCCCCCACACTATATTGCACTAATATAACATAAAATATCTCAAGATGCACAACAGTAATGTTTTTTTTCTAAGGCACATTTATAAAAGCTACTTAAATGCCCTAATTGAAGCCCTAATCCTGGCTTAGTTTAAGCCCTGTCTGTGAAACCGGGCCTTTATGTTGTAATTATGGCATATCTCATTATTATGACTTTAAATAAGCATACAGTTGTGGTTAAAATTAATGGCACCCCTGGTAAATATGATCAAAGATTGCTGTAAAAATAAATCCGCATTGTTTATTCTTTTGATCTTTCCTTCAAAAAATTCGCACAAATCTAACCTTTCATTGAAGTAAAAGAATTGAAAGTGTGTGTGGGGTGGTGGGTTGGCCACAATTATTGGTAACTCTAGAATTTTTTATGAGTAAAATATCTCTGAAGTATATTCCCATTCATATTAATTTTAGCACATCAGGGTGACTAGAAACATGAAATTGTCTAGCTATGACTTCCTGTGGCACAGGAGTTTAAATATGAGGAAACACAAAGGCCAAATTCCCTTAATCATCCATCACAATGAGTAAAACCAAAGAATATAGTTCTGATGTGCATCAAAAGATTGTTGAGCTTCACAAAATAGAAAGTGACTAAGAAAATATCCAAAGAATTGAAAATCCCAATTTCTACCATCAGGGCAATAATTAAGAAGTTCCAATCAACTAAAGATGTTACGAATCTGCCAGGAAGAGGACGTGTGTCGATATTGTCTTTATGCACGGCGAGGAGGAAAGTTTGAGTGGCCAAAGACTCTTCAAGGATCACATATGGAGAATTGCAGAAAATAGTTGAGTCTTGGGGATCAGAAAGCCTCCAAAAATAAACCCCAGCATATTCAGTTGTCAGACATCAGGGAATCTGAAGGATCTGGAGAGATCCTGTATGGAGGAATGGTCTCTGATCTCTTGTCAGTTGTTCTCCAAACTCATCAGGCATTATAGAAGAGCTGTTAACTTGGAAAAAGTAGGTTTGGAAAAACTTTTTGATAAAAGGATGTCAATAATTATAGCCAGTGTGTTTTGGAGAAAGGTATTTATTTCATATTGTGATTTACCCCCCACTTTCATTTCTTTTACTTCAATTAAAGGTTATATTTTTCCGATTTTTTTTTTTATGAAAGATCAAAAGGATTAACAATGGAGATTTATTTTTACAGCCATATTTGATCATATTTACCATGGGTGACAATAATTCTGACCACAACTGTAATTATTTGGTTACACATCATTTGAACTTTTTTATATAATACACATCATCTGTATTATATAATGATCTATGTAGGATGAGTAAGTACATTGTACTTACTCAAATAATTACTGACTAATAATAAGTAACTACATATACTTACAATAGAGTTACGGTTAGTTACTTGTAATTATGTAAGGAATAACTGACGACGGGCCGTTGAATTATTAGAAAAATAATGCACACCCGAGGTGGTAATGCCGTCACACACTGTAAACCCGAATAAGTTGGCAAAACTTAAATAATTTGAGGTAATCAGTAACATCACATTTTTTAAGTTGAGAAATTTAAAACATTTAACATACACCACTCGTCACCATGATGGTAACCCCCTAAAAAAACAAAAACATTACAGAAACTCTTCTAAACTAGTGTAACAAAACATTAAACACGTTAACACTTTATTTCGAGTCCACTTGAGACATTCTACTAAATATAAGTAACTTTGCAACTACATGTCAACTAACTCTCATTAGTATTAGTAGACTATCTCCTTAATATCTGCTAACACTTTATTTTGATGGTTCCCAAACAGAAATTCTGCTGACTATAAGTAACTTGGCAACTAAGTCAACTTATTTTAATAACACTAAATCTTTACTAACACTTAAAAACTAAATCTCCCACTTAACATAAATCTGGCACAAAAAACACCAACATTTTTTTTATAACACTTAATTTTAGCATTTACTCTCCCTTTTAAGTGTCATGGCAAAGCATGCTGGGAAATAGACATCCCAGCCCAGTTTCCGTTAAAGTTAAGTTTGTCTAAATTAAAAGAAACAAGTTCATAGAAATGAAAACAATTAAACAATTCAACAACATACTTAAAATGTGTCAGTTTTGTGTACTCAAAAGAAAAAGAAAGTTTTAAATACTCATAAAAGTTAATTTGATGGAACCAATTTGTATAATTCAAGTTGGCCCTACTCAAACCAATTAACTATTTTGAACGTTAGGATTTACAGTGGTGGCTTAGTTTTCAATTATTCCGCTTATACTGTGGTTACCACACCTCAAAACAATGTTCAGATGATGTATTTAAAGACATTCATCAGGTTTTTTTTCCCTTTAAATGCTCTTGTGTGTAGGACTCATTTCTTACGCATCTCATCCAAAGTATCCATTGCTAATTCCAAAACGTCATTTTAGAAGTAGCAACGGAGGCTTGACCCACTGATAGCAGACTAATGCAGTGCAGTTATATACATATATATATACAGAGAGAGAGAGAGAGAGAGAGAGAGAGATATTAAGTGTATGTGAATCACCTGTGTACCAAAGTAATTTTGTGGCAAAAAACATGGAAATAATTTGTCAGTGTCGTTGTGGGTTTTGGTTCTTTTGCTGTTGTAGGCTGTAAGGACATTTGAAATAACTAAAATCATTTGGCGAAGTGATATGGACATGTAATGCGGTCAAGACCTGCCTGGATCTACTTTAGCCGTGCGTTTCCCTGAAAATAATTGCACACAATAGAGAATGTTTGTCAACCAATCAGATCCAAGCATTCAGCATCCCCGTAGTATAAGCATAATTTACTGTAATTACATGTAGTAACATGTAACTGTGTCACCTTAAAATAAATGATCAATAATTCCGTTTTTCTTTTGAAATAGGATCAATATTTTTTTTGGTAAAATTCCCCCATTTACTATATCGTGAAAAACTGGAGCAATAAATAATCGCATATACTCCAGAAACAAAGAGGTCTGATTTTCAAACACCTTTATTACAAGGTGAAGTGGCACAACAGTAAACACAAGCACACATGTGCAAATATGAGTTCTTTCATGCTAGTTAAAAGTGCTCTTCAAAGTTGTGAAAAATTCTGTACTATTAAAATCAGTGCTCTGAAGGCACAAGCCCACACACAACCGTCAACTACCAGCTGCAAAATATTGCACTTCAGGATCTACCTTGGAATGTCAATTCAAATAAACAACATAGACAATTGCAAAGAATTGAAAACATACTGTACCAAATTCTGTATTAAATATTGTAGTTAATATTTCAAATATATATTTCACAAAACCTGAGAAGTTTAATCATAAGGTTTGAGTGGTATAATCATATATCAACTGTGACATTAGTCGCATAAAAACGTTTCTCTGCAGTAACTTTCCCAACCTCAAGTAATATAACTTATTAATGCAAATCTGATTCCTCATCTAAGCACACTTGGTCCCTAAACAATAACAGGTAGTTCTGCTATTCACTAAATGCAGTGTGAAAGACTCGTAAAGCAATATGAGCTGTGTTTGATGAGGGATTGATGTCATTCTGGGGCAGGAGTCTTCGACCCTACATTCAGTCCAAAAAACTTCTTCTTGCCTGGAATGGCGGACTTCTCTGCAGACGTGTCTCCGCTGTCACTGTAGCGGCTACTGAAGAAGTTTATGACATTGACCAATACGAATGAAGCAAAGAACAGAGTGAGGACAATCCAAAGCACCCGATTCCGTCGGAAGAATTTTGGGCATATCCGGTCAATGACCTCTAATGCCTCCTCAAACCTGCTGAAATAAAGCACAAAAGCAACATGACTAGAGATTTATTGAAAATGATGTGACAGCCAAACACTTTGAAGTCAGGGTTACCTATTAGACTTCCTGTCTTTATCAGTATTTCCTCTCGATTCCTCTTCAGACTCTTCTGCTTTCTCTTCCTCCTCGTTCAGCTCCTGAAGTTCTTTAGATCTCTTAAGTCCTTCTTGGTATCTACAGAGATGATATTTATAAAACAGTAGACTAATAAATGTACAGTAGAAGCTTATTTTGATTTGTAAAGCTTAAAAATGTTTAGTAAAGCGTAAAACAGTTCATTAATGCAGTATGCTGTGCTAATTAACTTTTATTGAAATCAAATATCATGCTTTTGTGGTCTATGTAGAGCCCCACGTTTTTTTTCACATTTAAAAGATAAAAGAAACATCATAAAAAACAGAAGTACATTTTTAATTACGGATTTTTAATTTAAAAAAATGTATTAGCAAGGTTTAAATGACATTTAAAGTATATTAGAAACCAGTTCTTTTAAATTGTAATCCTATTTCACAAAATTACTGTTTTTGCCGTATCAAATACATGCAGCCTTAAGTACATAAAGCACATGTGATGCGGTTCAATATTTGATTAAAACAGATTATAACACCTGTCTAATAGAGCTGACCTTTTTTTTGCATCTTCAAATCATACACATTTTAAGTAGCCTACGGTTTATGAATTCCAAACTTAATGAAACAGGGTTCAAATAATGTAGTGCTATAATAAAGCTCGAACAACATATTTAGAAAAAAATCACCCTTTTAAGGTAAAACATATTTGTTGACCACAAATATCATGAGATTCTAAAGAGATCTAAAAAACTGCTTGCCGAACCCACAATAAAGGTGTTAAACCATAAAGCTGGTTTTTGCTGCACTTTATTTTACCGTGTACTTACCTTAAAAAGTTCTAGTTGATGTAAAGTAAATACATGGGTTAGGGTTAGGTTTAGGGGTAGGTTCAGGGTTAGTACCTAGTTATTGTAATTAAAGGACTGTAAAATTAAGTGCTACCGTTGTTTCTTATGCTAAAATAGCGTATTTTCTTGCCATGACTTTATCAATCAGTGATTGGCTCTTTTACTTAGAAGGCGGGACTTATTTAGCCATATTGTGCGTTGCAGTTTCTCCTATTCATAAGTAATAGGACTGAACAGTCTTTCTATATCTATAGTCTTTTCTAATACTCTAATGAGAGTTAGCTGACATGTAGATAAAAAGTTAATTATAGTTAGCAGAATGTGTAAATTCAACCATCGAAATAAAGTGTAACCCACATATTTGTTGACAACTAATCAATATTGAGGAGGAAGCATCCTACTATAGTGGTCCCCAATTTTACCCAACCTTAGTTTTCAAAAGAAGTGATAAAAAAAGCACTGTTAGAGAATGTTTTACAATTATGCAACTGCATGATATGTATCTAGTCACTGTGCATCCACACAGATTAAAACACCAAGCGTGTTACCCTTTGTTATACGCTTCTTCTTCAATCTTGGCTTTGATCTCTTCCGTAATCTTCTCTGGACTGCAGACAACTTTGGTTGGCATTGCTTCACATTCCTGCTCCGTCAGAGGGTTTCCACTGCTTTGTTTCACATAGGAAAGAAGAGACAGGGATGGAGCAATAAAAAAAAATTGCCATTACGCAGATGTGTGTGAACAACACAACTGGCTCTCTCAGTTCATAACCACAGGTAATAACAAAAATAACCTCTGCCCTAAAGGAGATTCTCAAATGCCACATGGCACTCATACCACTGCAGCTTTTGACAAAGGTGTGACATGAAATGTTTAAACGTCGTTTGGGAGGTCTTTAAACATCACTCGGTTTAGAATAACACGCATCGTACCAGATTGTTATTGTCTTTCTGTCTTTGAGTTAAAACCCGGCATTTGGATATGACAGTACGGTGACAAGCTCTTTACCTTTTCTTACTAAAACAATATGGTCGGACACTGATGACTGCTTTTTGTCAAACGTTCCTGTCCAAATGTTTAGATTTAATCACAAAATAGGATGTAAAACTGACTACAGACGGGACTTTTGTGGGACTTCTTGTGTGCTATTTTAAGCACTTAGAAAAAAACGAGAACGTTGGGTAAATTATAATCTTTCATTTGCCATGCAAATAAAGGTTCTTTACTGGCATCTGTGGTTCCATGGAACCACTCTTAAAAATAAAGGTTCCAAAAAGGGGGTTTTCACAGCAATGCCATTGAACCGGCAAATGTGGTTCTCCAAATAACCTTTCAGTGACCACTTATAACCAATAACCACTTTTTTCCCTATGTGTGGAGAACCTTTTTTTTTTATAATCTGAAGAACCTTTTTCCACTATAAAGAACCTTTTGTGCCATGGATAGGTTCTATGGATATTAAAGGTTCTTCATGGAACCACTGATGCTAATAAAGGACCTTAATTTCCATTGCACAAAAGGTTCTTTATAGTGGAAAAATAATCTTCAGATTCTTAAATTATTATTTTAAGAACTATTCACTTAAAGAGATAGTTCACCCAAAAATGAAAATTCTGTCATTAATTACTCACCCTCATGTTGTTACAAACCCATAAGACTTTCGTTCATCTTCGGAACACAAATGAAGATCTTTTTGATGAAATCTGAGAGCTTTCTGTCCCTCCATTGACAGCTACGCAACTACCACTTTGATGCTTCAAAAAGTTCATAAAGAGATCGTAAAACTAATCCATGTGAATTGAGCGGTTTAGTCCAAATTTACTGAAGAGACTCGATCGCTTTATGAGATTTAATTCAGGCTTTTATTCACATATTTACAAGGTTCTCTGGAGAACCCGAAATAGTTCTATGGCATCTCTGAAAAAACTCCCTTCTCCCCTTAGGAACCTTTATATTTAAGAGTGTAGGTGAATAAGCTTCTTGTAATCATGCAACATTTTCCTGATGCAAATTGTTTGAGAAGGCTCAAATTGATGCATTGTTTTAAGGAAACTGAGGTTGTCTTGGAATACAATACAGTTCTAAACCATAACTTGATGAATGAGTGATCATGTACACAGTTCATGGGGAATGTGTCAGCAAAGTCGAGAAAGGCAGTGACTTACGGTTTGTCAGGCACATCTTGTTGTGTAGGGTCTGACGAACTGCCATTCTTAATGGTGTTTGCCTCACACTTAAAACAAAAGTAGAATACAATCAAGTAAGAAATCCTGAAGGTCTCATTTTGATGAATGGCTTTGGCCTCAAATGTTCACCTTGATAATATGCAACATGTAGGAAACTTATAGATAAGGCATCATTAATAACACGTGTCTGCTGACGAGGCAGTGTGCTTGAGATTGGACTCACCACCACAGGAAGGGCACCGGGTGCAATATTAGAGCCAGCAGGGACCGGCGTCTGTCCCGGGACGTTCAGCAGATTAAACTTGGGAACAACAGCTACACTGACTCTCCGTCTGGGCAAAGCCTTAGAGAGACAAATACGCACTCTCTGAAACTAAATACTTCATCATATGAACATGTTTACTCACGTTCTCTCCCTCTCTGATCTACATTATTGATGTTATTGGTACATGATTAATAATAAAGGATTTTCAATGGTTGTTTGCTGCAACTTTGGTTCAGCAATCATATTTTTAGAGATTTAAAAAGTGTTACATTAGAGGTTCTTCAGATCAGTGTACTTGTTAACAGAAGTAAAGTGAAGCCCAACATGGTTCTTCGCATCTCCACATTTTCAATGAACCATGGAAATTAAAGATCCCATGAAACCAAAACTGGACTTTTGTTGCTTTCAGGCTTCAAACTTATATATATGCTAGTGTACTCCTAAAGTTAACAAAATAACTTTCAGCAAATACACAATACCATTTAACAGTTTGGGGTTAGTACGATTTTTTTTAAATTAATAAATTAATTATTTTATTGAGCAAGGATGCATTAAATTGGTCAAAAGTGACAGTATAGACATGTATAATGTTACAAAAGATTTCTATTTTAAATACTGTAAATAATTTCCATTCATAATCCTGAAAAAAAAAGAAATGTTTGAGCAGCAAATTATCATATCAGGATGATTTCTGAAGGATCATGTGACACTGAAGACTGGAGTAATGATGCTGAAAAACGTCTCGGTTACATATGGTAACCCTCGTTCCCTGAGGGAGGGAACGGAGACGTAGGTCATGACTGACCAATAGGAATCTCGCTAGAGAGGCCAATCTACTTCGAGTGAAACTAAAACAAGCCAATACACATTGGCGTGCAATCATTTGCATCAGCTGCGCGCCCTCGTTAGCGCGGGTATAAACGAGCAGCTGGTGCGATTGCACACTAGTTTTTTGCTGAGGAGCCAAGCCTGAGAAGCTGGCCGCCCCGGCGGGCGGCAGCGGATGTGGCGACGGGACCTACGTCTCCGTTCCCTCCCTCAGGGAACGAGGGTTACCATATGTAACCGAGATGTTCCCTATCGGTCAGTCACTACAACGTAGGTCATGACTGACCAATAGGAATCCCTACCAAAGCGCCACAGCCGCTGCACCCCATCCAGCGCCCCCGTGCAAGCCTCTACACCTTCTTGCCTGGAAGGACGATAGGCGGAGGCTTACACAGAGTGAGTCTGACACTGTTGTTCCGTAATAACCCATACAGTGAGATATTGGATAACACTGGGAAAGCGTGCCCTTTCTTTTTAGGAAGGAACGCTGCGGAAGCCACTTCTTCAAAGAGTTATGTGGAAATGCATATGGACTAGCCGAAGGCTGTACTGCATATGAAATAAAGGGTGACTTAGCCCAAGGGAAAGACACGGGCTTCCGATAGGAGCAGCCGTGGAATATACACATATGGGATCCCCGTAGGGTCACACAAATGGAACCCAGCCCAGATCCGGTTCTCAAGGATTCAGCGGATAAGGGCCTGGCGCCGGACGCTCCGCCAAGTCCGGGCCGAGGGGTTTTGGAGGCCTCAACAGGTTTTACTCTGGAGCAATAAGGGTGCACAGTAGGGTGCAGCAAGCCGACAGAGCCAGACCTCTCAGTGCTTCTACCCGTCTAGGGTGAGAACACGGGAGGACACCGGCTCTACACGTAGGCTATAGTATCTAGCGAACGTGTTAGGTGTCGCCCAGCCCGCAGCTCTACAAATATCTGTTAGCGAGGAGCCACGTGCCAGCGCCCAGGAGGATGCAACGCCTCTCGTGGAGTGTGCATGCAGCCTGAGCGGGCAGGGCACGCCTTGTGCTTGGTAAGCCAAGGCGATGGCATTCACTATCCAGTGGGCCATCCTCTGCTTGGAGACAGCCTTTCCCTTCTGCTGGCCTCCGTAACAGACAAAGAGCTGGTCTGAGGTCCTGACGCTTTGAGTTCTGTCCACGTACATACGCAGAGCGCGAACGGGACAGAGCAAAGCCAGGGCTGGGTCTGCCTCCTCCAAAGGCAGCGCTTGCAGGTTCACTACCTGGTCTTTGAAGGGAGTGGTAGGAACCTTGGGCACATAGCCAGGCCGGGGTCTTAGTACCACGTGGCTGCCACCCGGCCCGAACTCTAGGCACGATTCGTCGACCGAAAATGCGTGCAGGTCTCCTACCCTCTTGACAGAGGCCAGTGCAACCAGCAGCAAAGTCTTCATGGAAAGAAGCTTTAAGTCTACTGACTGCAGAGGCTCAAAGGGAACATCCTGAAGTGCTCGAAGCACCAGGGAAAGATCCCAAGAGGGTATGGAGGGGGGTCGAGGAGGATTTAATCGTCTCGCCCCCCTAAGAAACCTGACGACCAGGTCGTGCTTTCCCACTGCTTTGCCATCTATGTGGTCGTGATAAGCTGAAATAGCGGCAGCATGTACTTTGAGGGTGGAGGGAGACAGTCTACGCTCCAACCCCTGCTGCAAGAAGGAAAGCACAGACCCTATCGGACATCTTCGGGGGTCTTCTCGGCGAGAAGAACACCACTTGACGAACAGGTTCCACTTCAGGGCGTAAACACGTCTCGTGGACGGCGCCCGTGCTGAACTGATGGTGTTAAGTACCTCAGGGGGTAAGTCACCTAAAACCTCCGCGTCCCGTCCAGGGACCAGACATGGAGTTTCCAGAGGTCTGGACGCGGGTGCCATAGGGTGCCCCGTCTCTGAGTCAGAAGGTCCTTCCTCAGAGGAATGGGCCAGGGAGGGACTGTCACAAGGAGCATGAGTTCTGGGAACCAAGTCCGGGTGGGCCAATAGGGAGCCACCAGAAGGACCTGCTCCTCGTCCTCCCTGACTTTGCACAGTGTCTGCGCAAGTAGGCTCACTGGGGGAAACGCATATTTGCGAAGGCCCCGGGGCCAGCTGTGTGCCAGTGCGTCCGTGCCGAGTGTTCCCTCGGTCAGGGAGTAAAACAGCTGGCAGTGGGAGGTCTCTGAGGAGGCAAACAGGTCTACCTGAGCCTCCCCGAACTCTCTCCAGATCAGCTGAACCGCCTGGGGGTGGAGTCGCCATTCTCCCGGGAGCACAGCTCGTGATAGCTCGTCGGCCACACGGTTGAGCAAGCCGGGGACATACATGGCTCGAAGCGACCTCAGATGCTTCTGACTCCAGAGGAGGAGATGGCGGGCGAGTTGCGACATGCGACGGGAGCGTAGACCACCTTGTCGATTGATGTACGCAACGGTCGCAGTGTTGTCCGTACGGACCAGCACGTCCCTGCCCTGTAGCCGTCTTTTCAAGCGGGTCAGGGCGAGATGTACTGCTAGCAACTAGAGGCAGTTGATGTGCCAACGCAGTTGAGGGTCCGTCCACACCCCTGACACTGCATGCCCGTTGTACGTGGCACCCCAGCCGGTGGCAGAGGCATCTGTGAATACCACAGCATGCCTGGACACCTGTTCCAAGGGGACTCCTGCCCGCAGGAACGAGGGGTCTGACCACGGGCTGAAGGTCTGGCGGCACGCCGGTGTGATTGCCACCCGGTGAGTGCCATGACGCCACGCCCATCTCGGGACTCGGCCGTGAAGCCAGTGCTGAAGCGGTCTCATATGTAGCAGGCCGAGCGGGGTTACCGCTGATGCTGCTGCCATATGCCCCAGGAGCCTCTGAAAGAGTTTCAGTGGGACCGCTGTCCTGCCCTTGAACGTGTTCAAGCAGTTCAGCACCGACTGAGCACGCTGCTCTGTGAGGTGCGCTGTCTGGGCGACCGAATCCAACTCCATACCGAGAAAAGAGATCCTCTGCACAGGGGAGAGTTTGCTCTTTTCCCAGTTGACCTGAAGACCCAACTGGCTGAGGTGCCTGAGCACTAGGTCCCTGTGTTCGCATAGCTGATCTCGAGAGTGTGCTAGTATGAGCCAGTCGTCGAGATAGTTGAGGATGCGAACGCCCTGTTCTCTCATGGGAACAAGGGCCCCCTCCGTGTCTTTCGTGAAGACACGGGGGGACAGGGACAGCCCGAAGGGTAGGACTTTGTACTGATATGCTCGACCCTCGAACGCAAAGCGCAGAAATGGCCTGTGTCGAGGAAGAATCGAGACATGAAAGTAATCGTCCTTCAGGTCGATCGCTGCAAACCAATCTTGGGGACGGATACATTCGAAAATGCGTCTCTGCGTGAGCATTTTGAACGGTAGCTTGTGGAGGCCCCGATTCAAAACTCGCAGATCCAAGATCGGTCGTAACCCACCACCTTTCTTGGGTACAATGAAGTAGGGACTGTAGTGCCCTGACCTCATATCGGCTGGAGGGACCGGCTCTATCGCATCCTTCGCCAGTAGGACTGCGATCTCCACACGCAAGACATGGGCATCGGCTGCTCTCACTGTAGTGGAGTGGATGGCCCGAAACTTGGGGGGACGCCGGGCGAACTGAATCGCATAGCCGAGCCTGATGGTTCGAATGAGCCAGCGAGACGGCCTGGGGAGCGCTAACCAGGCTCGCAGAGACCGTACAAGCGGGACCAAAGGGACCGTAGGCGTACCCGGAGTGGGGCAGCGAGGTGGAACACAGGGACGCAGCTCGGGAGGCTCTCTCTGGGAGGCGGCCCGTAGCGGGGTCTGAGTGTGCTGTGCAGCACTTACCTGGTTCCACGGGGCAGGAGGTGCGGGAGGCGGCTCGATGGCGTTCTCGGACCGTACGCAGCTGCCGGCTGGCGATAGAAGAGGCGGATGAGAGTGGTGAGGATTCTGACCCCCCACTACTCTCCGGGCCCTCTTCGGACCCAGAGATGATAGAAACTGCTCTTTTATTGAAAATTTGGGTACCGCTGGTTAAGGCCAGCGGCGGAACACAAACAAAACGAAACAAAGGATTTTCCACCCGGCCCTCTTCCGGGGGAGGGAGCGATGCAGTCATCGTCTCCTGGAGAGCAGTCCCTTCCACCTCTGGGTCGCCCGTCCTAGGGCCGCTTACCTTTGGCTTTGCCGCCCCTCTTGGCGGGGGCCTGGACGGGCGGGGCGCCCTGCCTGCGACTGGCTCCACGGTGCCGCTTGGATGGAGGCTGCTGCTGCGGCGCGGGAGCAGGGGCAGACGCAGGCGGACGCCCACGGCGACGAGCAGACCGAGGAGCCGCGGGCGGTGGGGTGGAGGCAGCAGCTGACCGCCGCGGCAAGATGTGTCTAATGGCCTCAGTCTGCTTCTGTACAGCCGAGAACTGCTGGGCGAAGTTCTCGACCGCGTCGCCGAAGAGGCCGGTCTGGGACACGGGGGAGTTAAGGAACCTGATCTTGTCGGTCTCCCGCATGTCAGCCAGACACAGCCAGAGGTGGCGTTCCTGGACCACCAGTGTGGACATCGCACGACCCACTGACAGCACAGTGACCTTCGTCGCACGGAGCGCGAGGTCAGTTGCGGCACGAAGTTCTTGGAGAACTTGTGGATCATGACCACCCTCGTGCAGGTCCTTCAGTGCCTTGGCCTGATGAACCTGCAACAACGCCATGGCGTGCATGGCAGAGGCAGCTTCCCCACAGGCCTTGTAAGCCTTGCCGGTCAGGTCCGACGAGTACTTACAAGCCCGGGAAGGAAGACACGGTTCTCCACGCCAAGTGGAGTTAGGGCACAGTTGCATAGCAACAGCCCGTTCCACTGGCGGGATACGCGTGTATCCCTTAGCTGCCCCGCCATCAAGGGTGGTGAGGGAGGAGGATCCACCGAGACGGTTTCTGGCAGTAAAAGGTGCCGTCCACGTCCCTGTGAGCTCCTCATGCACCTCCGGGAAGAAAGGCACTGGGGTGGGTTGCTGAGAACCAGCGCGCGCCACCCCGAGATACCAATCGTCCAACCTTGAGGGCTCGGGACACGGTGGAGGGTTCCACACGAGCCCGATCCTGTTGGCGGCCCGGGAAAGCATGGCCATCATCTCCGGGTCCGACTCGGGCACCGCTGGCACACCTGAAGGAGGCAGCGGCTCCGAGCCGTCGTCCGCGGAGAGGTCTGACCCACCCTCCGATGCAGCGATCGACATCTGGTCGTCGCAGGGAGCGCCGAACGAAACGACCGGTACACATCTCGAGGACGGTCCAGAACGTTCCGTTGGCAGCTCAACTGGTTGCGGAGCATGAGAGGAGTGAGGGTTCCTAGGGGGTTGGTTCCCCGAAGGAAGCGCGCTCACTGTAATCCTCAGGTCACCCGTGTCACTGCCCGAAGCAACCCGCGAAGGGGGGTTGGAACGAGGTGCAGGCACGGGGACTCCGCCCCTTTGCAGGAACGTGAGTCTCGACCTCAGCTCCGAGATGGTCATCTTCCCACAATGGGTACATGACTCATCCACGAACGCTGCCTGTGCGTGTTCGAGGCCCAGACACACAAGGCAGCGATCGTGACCATCCCGCGACCCCAGGTAACGACCGCATCCAGAAACACACAGATAGAATGTCATCTTGAAAAAGACGCAAACTATCTGTGTAAGCTCTTTTAGAGACTGCTCTCCTTGGTGCTGAAGCACGCAGGGGAACGGTCACAGCGAACACAGACAGGAATGTGCACCTGTCTGTGCGCGATTCTCTCTCGCTGGTCTTACCAGCCGTAAAAACGGCCGTTGAGCGCTTTAATCGCGCACCTTACCAGCCGTAAAAACGGCCGTTGAGCGCTTTAACCGCGCACCTTACCAGCCGTGAAAACAGCTTTTTTGTTTGCTCAGTTTTAAAACAACAAACAAAGAAGAGAGAGAGAGAAGAGAAAAAGACCGCTCGCGCTGTTGTGCCGTCACGCCCGCACCAAAGTGGAGAGATCCAGAAGAGGCTTGCTTTCAAATTCACTCTGTTCAGCATACGAAGTGCTTGGCTCCGAAGCAAAAAGCTAGTGTGCAATCGCACCAGCTGCTCGTTTATACCCGCGCTAACGAGGGCGCGCAGCTGATGCAAATGATTGCACGCCAATGTGTATTGGCTTGTTTTAGTTTCACTCGAAGTAGATTGGCCTCTCTAGCGAGATTCCTATTGGTCAGTCATGACCTACGTTGTAGTGACTGACCGATAGGGAACCCAGCTTCGCATCATTGGAATAAATTACATTTTAACATACACCGATGAGCCAAAACAGTACGACCACCTGTCTAATATGCTGTTGGTCCTCTAAGTGCTGCCAAAACAGCACTGACCCACCGAGGCATGGACTCTGAAGATGTCCTGTGGTCTCTGACACCAAGACATCAGCAACAGATCCTTCATGTCCTGTATGCTGCGAGGTGGTGCCGCCGGGGATCAAACTTGTGGGTTCAGCACATCCCACAGATGCTCAATTGGATTGAGATTTGGGGAAATTGGAGGCCAGGGCAACACCTTGAACTCTTCATCATGTTCCTCAAACCATTCCTAAACAATGTGTGGATCTTCCTCCAGGGAACATCATTGTCATGAAGGGGTGTACCTGGCCCGCAACAATGTTTAGATAGATGGCATTTGTCAAATGTACGTCCGCATGAATGGCCGGCCCAAGGTTTCCCAGCAGAACATTGACCAGAGCATCACATTCCCTCCCCTAGTTTGTTGTCATCCCACAGTGCATCACATCCCCAGGTAAACAGCGCACACCTACACAGCCATCCATGTGATGTAAAAGAAAATATAACTGTAGGTCCTTTCGATGGTGGACAGGGTTTATCATAGGCACTCTGATTGGTATACGCAGCAGATGCACTGTGTGTTGTGACACATTCCTGCCATTATCATCATTCAACTTTTGTGTGACTTTTATTTTGTGCCACAGTAGACCTTCTGTTGGCTCGGGATAGCCTTCGTTGCACTCATGCATCAATGAGCCTCGGCCGCCCGACACCTTGTCGCCGGTTTGTTGTTTGACTCTCCTCGGATCACTGTTGGTGAATTCTCACCACTGCTGACTGAGAGCAACACACAAGCCTTGTTTCAGAAATACTCTGACCCAGTCGCCTTGCCATAAAAATTTGTCCCTTGTCAAAGTTTCTCATATCTTTATTCCTGCCCATTTCTCCTGCATCCAATACGTTGATTACGAGAACTGATAGTTTTCTTACCATCTAATCCACCCAGACCTTAATATGTGGACTTGTTAGGAGATAATCCACAATATTCGCTTCACCTGTGACTGGTCATAATGTTTTGGATCAGTGTGTATTAAAATAGAATACAGTTGTTTTGTACCAATATTTAATTGAATCAATATTTCACAATATTAGTGTTTTTACTTTAATTTAGATCAATAAATGCAGACTTGTTGAGTCATCTTTTTAAAAAAACATTAAAAAAATCATATAGTGAACCCAAACTTTTGAATGTTAGTTTACCTATTTAAAATGTAATGCGAGTCCTCCTACATGATTTACTGTCTCACCATTTGTGTAAAACGGAATAAAATGATTACTGTTACTATAACTATTACTAATACTATTATTATCAAGTCATCTTGTACTTTGAGGCATATCCAAATTTGTATCCAATAAAATGTCATTTAGAATGAAAATGTTCTTCCTAATACTGTCTTGATCTGACTAGCAGGAACATCTAATTGCAAACCAAAAGCTATTGACCATTAAAAAAACTTCCTGTTCTAGTTGGAAGAAACTTACAAAACTTAAAAAGAAAAGTTTTCCTAAAGCATTAGGCTTTTTGAATTCTTTAGGAACAGACTTCTGCTTACCTTTCCCATTTGCAGAGACATGGATCTTGATGTACGTGGAACACCGTCATCTGTACGAAATGCATAAGTGAAATATGGAATATGAAACATGAACAGGCATGTTTTGGGGGCAACCGTGGTTTTGAAGCCCTGGATGATTTACCTCCAGTGTCTATTGAACCCCCATAGCAGCGGTTGGAGTTTTGGTTGGCGAGCTTCTTGAACTCCATCAGCTCAGCGTGGTCCTTCTCATACGTCCTCTTCAGATTCTCCACGTACTGCATCATAACCTCAGTGGCCTTGTTCATTCTCTTCTCCTGCAACGGCCAAAGCAAAGGCACATTATCATTTGCACAATCCATTGGGTACTGTGCATCTCCAGAACTCTGGGATTTTTGGTCAAAAAATAAAACAAGTAACTGTGACTTTATCTCAGAATTCTGATTTCAAGACAAAGACAAACTCGCAAATGTGAGAAATAAAGTTAAAATTGCAAGATTTAAACTCGCAATGCCGAGAAAAAAGTCAGAATTGCGAGATATAAACTTGCAATTGTAATTGAAAAAAAAAATCTGAATTATGAAATAAATGTTCGATTAGCTATTTTCTTTTTTATTCTAAGGAAGAAACAAGCTTCAATACAAGATGATATTCTTAAAATAAAATGATTATCTCCCAAAAAAGGATATAGTAGTTGGTAGGTCTCTGTCTAATGTTGTAGCTGGACCAGGAAGGATGTTAATTCAGGGTCATGTCTTAAATGACGTTGAGCAAATTATCAAATATTTAATCCGTGTCACTCATTTTCTACTATGCAAATCTACTATGCAAAAGTAGACTTCAAATGCATGGAGGGTGTTAATAAGATGTTTATGTTATGATCATTCACCCTCAAAAATATTTGTATCATCAGTCACTATTAAGTTATGGGATGTAAGAGCAAGGCATGGTGAGTTGAGGTAATGATACTTGCAGTGAACCCATGCGGGGCCTAATAGTGTCACCACTAGCAACAGACATACCACTGAGTCCTTCTCTGTTAACTTGGTTTACTTTAGCTTGCACATTAACCTAAGGGCAAGCATGACACTTAGCTAAATCTATCACAAACATCTCTTATCCTCCAGAAAATAAACATTCCCATCTAGTGCTTCCACCAAGACAAAGGATAGTTTTCTCATGAAAACATGAAGAGCACTTCAGCTGAGAGAGACCCTGAAGGAAAATTTCCCCAAAATCTCTTTTGCAGAAAAAGGTCCATTGTCAATAGTGTAGTGATGCATGAAGCACAGCTCACACAGAAGTCCCTTTCAAACCGAGCAGCTTTCTGTTGGTCAATGCAATGAATTTGTGCAACCAACTTGAACATGAGTGTAATCTGTCTGGGGAACTTTTTTTATCCTCACGCGAAACTCCCAGTCTATTGGAATGACTGGATTTTATCCTCAAAATGACGGCGAGCATCATTAAATGTGACCACATCTTTACACAATATTGCTGATCACGTAGATTCGTATTGAAATAACTGGATTTTGCCCTAAAAAAATGTTGTATGGCACTGGTAAAGGTGCGGGTCACATTTACCATTGTTTGGCATATTTTTGAGGGCATTTCATTAGTAATCTGTGTAATGGGAAGTATTGCGTGAAGGTGCAGTCACATTTACTGTTGTTTGTGGGCTAAATCCAGTAATTTCAAAAAGGTATCTGTAGATTCAAGAGTTTTGCGTGAGGTTGAAAAAGTAGATTTTACTCGTGTTCATGTTGGTCAGTGCAGCTGCTTGGATTGAAAGTGACTACTATGTGAGCAGAACTTCATATATCTATATGCTATTGTCAAATGACCTGTTTTTGCATGCACAATTTAGCTAATGTGACCAAATTTTGAGGGTTAAAAAAGTTCTCCACTCAGATTACATATCGGGTTCAGTTGGTCACATGAATTCACCGCTTTGACCAACAAAAAGCGGGCTTGGCTTGAAAGTGACATCGCTACACTACTGACAATGGAGTTTCTGTGTCTGCAAAGTTTCACCGAAATTTGGTTCAAGTGACCGCAGCTTTAGAAGTTCACATGAAGTTGTGATGCAGGAATGTTGAGGATCTCACCTGCCGCACGGCTCCCACCATTTCAGCCCTGCTGGAGAGGCGGTTTGTCAGGCGATGTAATACGGCAATCGTTTCTAAGAGTTGCTGGTAAAACTCACGCAGCTCAACATTCTGCCACACTGACACAGTGCTCTGGAATGGCATGCAGACAAAAAAAAAATCAAGCTATTTTCTAGTTTATTCCCAACATGTGAGTTTATGTGAGCGGTTTGCATTGAGTTCTGACCTTGAGACTGCCTTTAAACTCTTCCAGTTCCTTCTCCGCGTTTTCCTCGGTCAGGTTGCGCTCCCTTTCCGCCTGTTTCAGCCGCGACTCCAGCGTGTAATTGTCATTGCGGAATGCCAGGGACAGCTGCACAAAGGCGTTCTGCAGGAAGAAGACAGCAAACCATTAAAAGACAAAATACATAATTTCGCTGTGGTATTTGTCACTGTGAAAACACAACTGATTTCACATGTTTATAAGTCAATAAGCCTATGGCACAATGGAAAAGATCAATCCAGATATCATACAGAAAAGTAGTTACTTTACATATGTGTCATTCTAAGGAAGTGCTATGTGTCATATATTTGACAGGATATTGACATTCACATTAATGAATTCATTTGACTGTTCAGTTTGTAATCAGAAGTTTTTATCCGAAAATTTGGTGAGCATTTTAAAGACAAGTACAGAGAAAAATAATCTGAAATAATATATATTTTTAATTACATTCAAAATGATATTTAAACACCATGTTTCCACTGTCTGTAGCTTTTCTTTAAATGTTAATATGTATGCATCTATAGAATATTAGTGGGTAACAATAAAGATCATGACCTGAGAACAGATTATATAAAGAAATATGATTAAAGTTATTGTGAAAAATACACTACTGTACAGTTTTTTTTATGTTTTGTAAAGTCTTAACAAGGATGCATTTATTTGATAAAAAATACAGTAAAAACTGTAATATTGTGAAATATGGTTAAAATGTAAAATAACTGTTTTCTATTTGAATATATTTTAAAATGTAATGTATTCCTGTGATGCAAAGCTGCATTTTCAGCATCAATACTCCAGTCTTCAGTGTCACATGATCCTTCAGAAATTATTGTAATATTAAGAAACTGCTAAAGAAACATTTCTGTTCAATTGCACATTTTTGAGGAAATTTTTGATTAATTTAATGAAGATTTAATTTAATTTAATGTCCATGCTGAAAAAAAAGATAATTTTCTTTCCTTTAAAATAAATAAATACCGTACAGACCCTAAACTTTTGAATGGCAGTGTACATTTGATCTGTCGATTTAGTAGGGTTGAATACAATTTTCAATACAAATTTCTCTAATACACATGGTAGATGAATAACTTGACTTTACAAGAGGTTGTGCTTTTGAGAACAGGACTAAGGAAAGCATCAATATCATGGGAAATTTACTGTCAGGATCAAAGAGTCCGGCAGGAGTACAGCCAGTATTGTCTGAATATTAGAGAGGAAAGTATGTCCAGCCCTTGACCCTCACTAGCGTCATCCTGGGAGCAGATTGTATTCACAAAGGCATGTTAGTTTCCTCACAGGGGACAGGAACTCACTAAAGCCCATCAAATTGCCATGTCCTAAGCCCAGCTCAGCCATGGCCTTCACTTACATATCAAAACAGCCGTATTCTGCACAACATATATTCTGTATTTTCTTATATTATACAGAGTCCAAAATTAACAAGGGTCGAATACGTGTAAAAATGGCCAAATAATCTCATTGTCATAAGGACATTTTTAAAATAAAAATAAAGCAATACAATTATACGAAACTCAAGAATATACACACCTCAACTTCCTTCTCTGAGAGCGGAGGTGCGCTGCAACAAAAAAGAATATTATTAGTAGGTAATTCATATTTCTATGTTCAAATTATGGATTTATGAGCGTACCAGCCAGGTAAACCTCTGTGCAGTTTGAGCTTGCGCAGCATGACATCGGAAATGTTGGGCATAGCGTCAGGTTTCTCCTCTTCACTGGGAGAGCTAGTGTGTGGAGACGGTGGACCTGAGAGATGAATCAATCACTAAGATTTAATGCATACATAATGAGTCCATCTTCCAAACAGTGTTTTTGTTTCATCCTGAATCACTACGCCGCGCATATAATAAGTGTTTACATTCTGAATATTTTACGACAAACGCAGCAGAAAAGTCTCTGACTGACGTGACTCGTCATAGACATAAACAGAGAGAAGTATCTTCGGCTACAATGTTCTTCCGCTAAATGAATGCAGTTTTGTTTATTAACCTCTATTCTGAGCGTCAAAAATTGCATAGTGTACATTTGAGAGAACTGTAAAAGAAAATATTACAAGCACTACGTGTTTGTGACATTAGCCTATATGTGCCGCCTAGTGGTGTAAGAATATAGTTACATTTTAAATGTATTTCAGACAAGTAATAAAAATCAGTGTAAAAACAGAACAGTGACACAATAATCCCATAAAAGTGGGTGACATATCTGCCCCATGTTCTGGGTTCCCAAAAAAATGTTAAATGTATAGTTCACCCCAAAATAAAAATCATCATTTACTCACCCTCAATCTGTTCTAAACCTGTATGAGTTTCTTTATTCTGTTGAACACAAAAGAAGATATTTTGAAGAATGTCAGTAACCAAATCTATTGATTCCATTTGTTTCATAGTATGGAAGTCTTTGGGGTCCAGCGACTGTCTGACTACCAACTTTCTTCAAAATATCTTCTTTTGTGTTCAACAGAACAAAGAAACTCATACAGAATTGGAACAACTTGAGTAACTGATGACAGAATATTCATTTTTGGGTGAATTATCATTTTAAGCTCGACTGACAACAGCAGAGAAACAAACGGACAACTTGTGAAACAGCATAGAAAATAATATTGAATAGTCCCTGTGTTTGTAAAAACAGGCAAAAATGTTACATGTTAAAATATTAAAAGTCAAGACTTCACAAAACTTATGTGTTCACATTTGAGATGCCAGAAAGGGACAGTTTACATAGAACTGATTTTTATTTTTTATTTTTTTGGATTAACACATAACCAGAATAATTCATCTGCCTAAAACAGAAGGGATAGTTCACCCCAAAATAAAAAAAATAAAAATGCATGATTTAATCACCCCCATGTCCTTTCAGATATGTAAAACTAGGTTTCACTTTATTTCGATGGTCCCTTTAACACATTCTGCTGACTATAATTAATGTTGCATCTACATATATAACTCTCATTAGAGTGTATGTAGAGTATTAGTAGACTGCTAGGTTTCGGGTTAGAATAACATGTTTTTTCGAAGTTATTTATAGTCAGTAGCAGATATTAAGGAAACAGTCTACTAATACTCTAATGAAAGTTATTTGACATGTAGCAAAGTTACTTAGTCAACAGAATGTTCAAAAGGAACCATCATAATAAAGTGTTGCCAAATGACTTTCTTTTGTGGAACCCAAAAGAAGATATTTTGAGAAAAAAGTGTTGTGGAATTTTGTCTGGACCCCAAAGTTCTTCAAAATATCATATATTGTGTATTGCAGATAAGAAGCAAGAAAGTCATACAGATTTAGAATGACATGAGGGCAAACAGTATTTTCATTTTTGGGTGTTTATCCTTTAAACCAACAATATAAATATAGCTGCAAGCTGCCATTAAGGGGCCAAGCAGAGAAGAAGGCACGATAAGTAATGGCAGAATGGCTTCAACATCAGACCAACTGCAACAATAAGCAATTATAGACATATTAAGATGATTTTAAGCAAAATAGCTGAAAAATCACAAATACAGTCACTATTAATAATGCTTTAATGGATTATCACTTTCGATCATTAGTTGGTGCTGTGACCAATTTGATGAGTTGTGGTCAGAGTGAGGTGACAATGACATGCAAACTTTGGTGTCAATATGCCAAAGCATTGCAGAGATACAACCTCAGAGTCTTTTGGCATTATGCCTCAACTTTATTGATGCGGTATACCAAAAAGTTTTGTCTATCAACGTGAAATCCATAACTTTTTGCCGGCATGGTCTGAAGATGATACGATTCAATTTTGGTGAAAATCAGACCAACGGTCTAGGAGGAGTTAGAAAAAAGTAGGTTTCAAAATGGCGGACAGGACGTTCGGCCGATTATGGCAAAATTGGTATCTATGTTCTCGCCATGACCCAAGGAATCTATTAAGCTGACTGAGCCAAAACTGTGCAGGTACTCTCAGGTCTTGGTTGTCATAACACACACCAAGTTTGGTCAGAATACGCTAATGCATTGAGGAGATATAGCCTCACGTTCATTTTGCCGGGCTCCTCCTCTAATCCGTTCGCAAGTTATTTGCGAACAGTTTAACGAATCAACTTGAATTTCATAACTTTTTGTTGGCATGGTCTGAAGATGATCTGGTTTCATTTTTATCAAAATCGGATTTTCATAACAGAAAATGAGGTTATAGGGTGCAATCGAATCGTCTGGAGCCAAGGAATCAGAGGGGAAAAGAATTTCTAGCCCTTACGGTTCAAAAGTTATTAGCATAAAGGTGAGTGAAACTTTGGATAGCTGGTGGCACTAGAGGGATTGAGTTAGAGACTCCAAATTTGGTATGGTGACAGACTGTCCTCTATCTGTTTGCCAAATCTCATAACTTTCCCGCAAGTGGTTCTAGCAGCCATAGACTTCCAGAACAGAAGAAGAATAATAAAAATAGGAACACTAACGATTACAATAGGTGCCTACGAACCTTTGGTGCTTGGCCCCTAAAATAAGCTGCAATAAGTTTATGCACAGACTGACTCAAAATGATCGCACCTCGTTCCTGCTCGCCTGTTTCACTCAGGTCAGGAAGCTTTGAGCTGTAGATACTCTGGTTACGCACCAGCTTGTGCTCCTAGAAGAGGAATGAAAACCATAAACCAACTTTATTCCGCTTTGGCGAAATCAGGGACATAACATTCCTTTTATTCTGCCAACTGGGCTTAAATCTCAGAGAAAGCCGTAAAAAGGAACATTAAACTATTGAAAAAGCATGGTTATCGGGTTGGCCAAAGACAACAAAGGATTACCTCACGCAAACTGGACAGTTTTTGAACGGTCCCAGGTGGCACAGGGAAGTCCTTGTACCCAGAGGACTTAAACAGAGACTCCCTTGATTTGTCAGGGAAGGACAGACTCTCCTCGCCTTTGGGAGCAGCATTTCTCATGTTCATGGAGCCCACCGTGTCCCAGGAGACGGCTCTCATTAGAGGTGGGAAGGCCCCTATTGTTTTGATTTCGGCCGTGCATGGGGCTTGCTGTGTGGGTGGCCGGGGGACGGGTTTGGCGACCCCTGTGGCTGGAGGTTGACTGACGCCCCGGCCATGAGTCTCCTCCTTTTTCTGTGCTGTGTGTTCAGAGTTCGTCCCCTTGTCCATTGCTCCATGATGGTCTGGCTTCTCCTTCTGAACCACGGTAGTATCTCTGGATGGTACGGTGGTGGCATAACGCGGGGTTAAAGTTCCAGAGGACACCTTTTTTTTCTTGTCGCTAGGCATCCACTCTACTAGCCTCGTGAAGGTCTGAAGCAAAAGAACAAAAGAGTGAGTTTAATGATTAAGGTGTTGATTAAGCATGCTACAGATATGTGGCAATTAAGTTGTTTTTCTTTTGTGTTCATGTGCGGAAGTCAGCTCAAAAGTGGGTGCAGCACGTTTTGCTTTCAGTTTGGAATTTTAATTTGTCATTAAAATTCATGTTAAAGATTAGCTGGTTCCCACTTCTTGTTACTTGTTACAATTACATTCAGTTAACACTTACGCATATTATTTCATATTTACTCTAGTCAGCTTTTTAATAAGTACTATAAGTAATTATAAGTACTCTTTTTAAACCCTTTTTGGTCCCACTTTATATTAAGTGGCTTTAAGTACTATGTACTTACATTGAAATTAATAATTTGATACAATGGACTTATTGTGAACATACATGTTTTTACATTGTACTTATATTTTGAAAATAACTGCATGTAATTACAGCTGTAATTAATGTATGTAGTTACATTTGTAATTACACAGTTGACCCTTCCCTAACACCTTAACCTACCCTTAAACCGACCCATACCACCACACCTGTCCCTAACCTTACCAGTATCACATCTCAATAGCAGCAAAAGTGTTTTACAATACAACCTGAACACAATAAGTACATTGTACTTATTTTTCGATGTAAGTACATAGTACTTAAAGCCACTTAATATAAAGTTGGACCCATTGTTGCTACTCATTTCACATGTACTACTTTAGACTGCATTAGAAAGGAAAAGGTAAAGATGAACTATATTGGCACTTGACTAACATTATAGGTTACAATAAAAGGAAAAAAGAGGAAAAGAGGAAAAAAATTCGAGCATGTTTGCTTAAACCTGAAACACTGAAGTAGGAAGATTAAAGTGAGAAGAGCAGAAGGAATAACATTATTTACACAAACCTCCTGCTCCGGTTTACCCGTATCCTCTTGGTCATGGGTAGATGGTACCTCCAGATGCTGACCACATACACAAACAAAAACAACGAAACATTTATCATCACCAAGGGGACACAATATCAACGCTATATAGAAGGGAATTAAAAGTGACTCTCACCTGAGTTGTGGAGGGACTTGCCGGAGGAGTTGCGAAGGCCTCAGGACCTGGAGGAGCAAACAAAACCATTTAGTTTAGATCAACCATGGAGAGGGACTGCAGGCAAATGTGAAAGAAAACACAGCATGGTACCTAGTTGTGAGGGTGCGGAGAGGGAACTGCTTCTGGATAGTCTGGGGGAGGAGCATGGCGTTGGGTTCGGGGAGAGAGCTGTAACCCATTGACAACATTAGCCATTTTTGGACAAAGTTTGGATATTACTTTGCTTTATCTCTTATCGACCTGTGAATATGCTCAAGATCGTGTGCTGTGGGTGGTGTGCAGGATAAAGGAGGAATTTTGGCTGGTGCTCAAGATATTCGAGGACATGCGGACATGATGTTAAAGTCTGATAAGCAAGGAAATCGCAAAAGCTGAAAATAATCAAGCTGCTTCTGAAATAAACATTTCAAGATTGCAACAAAAACATTCACCACTTGATAGAAGTGTTCTTTATTTTTTCTATCAAGTTATATAACCAAGTAATTGTCCAGTTGCTCGGTTGACATCTTGACAGGCTGTCAGTTACCACAGGAAATGGTGTTTAAAGTACTGCATTTACAATGGAAGTCTATGGGACGTGACTGAGATAAAATGATAAAATACACAGTTATCCAGCTATAGAAACAAGACTTAAACATTATACATGTTAACACGAGACAATCTCTAAATTCCTGTTAAGAAAGACCATGTAAAACCTAAACACTGTAACTTTTCCATGATATGCGCAACTGCCTAGAAAACCACTGGATGACTGAAACTGGAACATTATTGTTGAAGGAAATCTTTTGTTGAAGGTCCACTGAAGTGCCTTGAAATGCACAGCGTTATTCAATGTGTTGATGTAATTTCCACTAAAACAGGAAGACAGACTTTTTTTAAAAATTAAAGGTGCAGTAAGTGAATTCTGAGTAACACTGTTAAAAATTGATCGGACCGAGCACCAAAACACACTTGTAGCCAATCAGCAGTAAGGGGCATGTCCCCTCATGAGGGGGGAGGTGACTGTGTTTGATGCATATAGCGGGTTTGTGATTTGTGGGCAGGGCTATCAAGATAGGGGTATGATCCTTAGGAGCGTGTTTGTTTTGGTGATTTTAAATATCAACAGTGTTTCTCAGAAACTTTACAGCACCTTTGCATTGTAACCGCACGGTTGGCTTTTTTCCGCGATCAAATTGCTGTAATTAAAACTCGCCAAACCCCACTTTTGGCTCTTTGTCCTTATAACCTTCATTGAAAAGAGTGTGTGATGGCAATCATATCCACTGTTGGCAATGCTGAAAATATATTGTTGCTGAGAAGTTGAAAAAACCCCGGACATGTATTGACGCGACGCCTTTCTTCTAACACTGGCTGAAATTGAAGCTAAAAGTTGATACAATATTTTTTTAAAGCGGATTTCATGTTCTAGACATACTAACAGTATATTTTCTTGAATGGCAGCAATGTGGTGATACATTTTTTCTCTGTGTTACCGCAGAAAAAATGCGTGACCGCTCGGTCGAGTTGCCCAGTTAGGGTAAACTGAACTGGACGCTAGCTAGCTCAACATGACCATACCTAAATACATATACAGCCTTCGAATAGAGTAGAAGCTGTTATAGATGCAAAGGGGGGACCAACTCAATATTAATGTCTATTTATTTAGAATAAAGTTCCTTTTGGTAAAATATTAATTTCTATTTATTTAGAATAAAGTTCCTTTTGGTATAATCAGGTGTCTAAGTACTTTTCGTCATATAGTGAATATGTTTGATATTCTATTCTAATTAATTTTTTTTGTACATTGAATGTGAACTATAATCAAAATATTAAAATGCATCTATTCTAAGGAATGAGAAGTTGTTCCTTTGTTAGAACAACAAAAACCAATGCTTTGTTACCAGTACCATATCATATAAATAATTTGTTTTATTATATTTCTATTATATACCATTGACTGTTTATCTTTTACCTTAAATTTTATACAGATTGTTTACTGTTGCACTTTTTACAATGCATTTATTGCATGTGTTATAATAAAAACATGTTTTTTAAAAAACTTTTTTTTACTAATTCATGGATAATGTTAATGTGAAAAAAAATCAACTTCAGTTGCACAAATGAAAAATTCCATTAATGCTTAATACTTGTCAGTTCATGCTGAAAATGACCCTAAATGGGCTGGTTGACTTGTGTGTCCGTTTAGTGAAAGGGTCATCTGAAAAAAACTAAAAACTGAAAAGTTGCTAAATGAGGTGTCAAGAACACGATTTTAGCAATAAATCATTTTTTGCCAAAATATTTCTTAGTGTGACTGTTAAAGGGTTAAATGGAGTTTAAATTGAAGGGCCCTGGCCCCAGTTTGAGAAGCACTGTCGTAACTGGGGTAGTAATCTTGTTACCTGTGGGGGAGTCAGAAAGGCTACAGGTGGAGCGTCGGCCCCTGCGCTGCAGGAAGCGATCGCTGACTTTCTTGGCCTCATCGAGCAGCTCCAGATTCTTCAGCCGGTCCTCTTCAGATAACTTCAGCTCAGGAAGAGGATCCTTCACCAGGTCTATCACGTGCCCGTCATCATCTCAAACACAAATGAGCACACACAACCTAAGCACAGCTGTACAACACACCACCCCGCCAACTCATCTCAGAGGAGAAACAAGTAAACAGAAGTCAAAGCGGATATTTTTGTGGCTGATCTTATTGCATATGGATTTGTAGGAATTTCCCTTTCAGATGCAAAATTTATGGGAGGAGAGAATTGAAATGAATCACGCAAGGTGATTTACTAAGGTTTGCGGTAGTCAATTTACTGGTTTTACTGCCCAAAAAGCATATCTTAAACCAGACTCTAATTTGCGCTGCTCTTGGTAGATTGCGTTGGTTATTATGAAAATGATCCGGCTGCGTCTGTGATCTTTAATTTGTGCGTCGTCAGTAGATCTAGAGCAGAACCTTCCACTTTCATTGGCGCTTATTGCCCTGTTTAGTAAATCTGGCCCATTGAGTTACAATACATGACTATTTTTACATTGCATATTATGCCATATGAAAACATAATTATCTCTAAATACTACAAAATATCTAAAACAGTATGTTTACATGTATAGTTGAACATACCCACTGTGGTGATGGGACATGATGATGCAGAGTTTCGGGAGAGACGAGGCCTAGGGCTGTGTGGTCTGACACACATAAGGGTTCAAATCACATTATACCAACACTGAAGAAGTTCACATTCAGCACAAGTACAAACAGTGACTTATTTTAGCAGCTTTTTACAATGATTGAATTACTAAAAGTGCTGTTTGAAGGCTAATAAATCAAAGGAGATTTTTTAGGAATCCTGTAATGGGTCTACGACATCAATACCTTGCTTTCTCCAAAGGACAGGAGTCCTGCTTGCTGACTTGTCTTGGAAGCACTATAGCTGGTGGAGTCATGGTTACATTTACTATCTTGCTTTCAACCGGAGCGTACTGCAAAAGAAACACAAGGTTGCTTCACAGCATCTCTTGGACATGGTGACAACAATTTCTGTCGTGTTTGGAAAAAGAAAAGAAATTAAGAGCAAAGTGTGATTCAGTCCTGAGGAAGTATAGAAACTATTCCAACTGTACTGTGCAGTAGCAGCTTTACTTTTTTAGCCCCTGCAAAGAAAATCTCACACATACCAACTCAAAACGCTTTATCCCATGGGAAAAACAACATGCTCTGATAACATTCCCTTTACGAGAGGAAGCAAAATATTAGTCTTTGCAATCATCCAATTACACTGTTTTTCTTTTTTTCAATATTGTGTGATCTACAATTGATCTGTGAAGACTTTTGATAATTTTTTTTTTATAATTTATGTAAAAATACTTTCACTGAATCTGTTCATAGTTAAAAAATCATTCTATTATAAAAGTTTAACTCTCTGTGTGCAACAAACCCTCTTCAATTTGCATCAGAAGCGTTCACTGACTGAGATTTACAACATATACATAACACATCACATCAAGTGCTATCATACTTTTATACACAAGAACTATAATGCAGTCCTTGCTGTCCACAGAGTGGAAGCTTTAATTGTTTGGCCTTTATTCTGGGATTAGATAACTGAAGTGTAATATGATTTTAAAGAGTGGTCTTATTTGAGTCCCAACCTTTTAAGAGTGGATTGAACTCACTCAAGAATAGCACAATGAAACAACAACCCCTTACAGGCTTTAATGTTCAAACAGTCTGTGGTCTCCAAAAGAAAAACAGAACAGTAAATCCTGCTTGTGTCCTGAAGCTTGTCTTCAGTGGAGCAATAGTTCTTCTCACTCACAGGCCATGACCGATATATTCGTGGCCGCTTAACGTGACATTTTCAAACCAGTAGGATTTCAAATACCCATTCTAGGGTACTGATAATATCTGAATCTTGATTGAGAGTGGAATGTTGTCTTTCAGGAAAAGATTACACTCATTTTCTTTCTCCTCTGTTGAACCAGGGAACGTATGTTAGAGGTGAGGTGGCTAGTGCACGTGTTTGAAGGAGAAAAGACTGGGCACATTTTATACTTGGTGTCTTTAACCTCTACGTTTTTACATAAAATATAATTGTTTGGTACAATGTACTTGATGTGTTCATGTTGTATTGCAAAACACTTTGGGAATACTTTATTTGTCTTATTATTGTGTCCTTGTTACGTTACATATACTTACCATAGTAATAACAGTAAATTATGCATAATTACATGCAACTAGTAAGTACATGTAGTTAATAGTTAGTTAGTTAATATCACTCAGTACTTAAATATATAATTACACTGTAACAATGACACCTTGAAATAAAGTGTAACCAATACTTTTGCTGGATGCAGGTATGATTAGGGACAGGTTTGGTGCGGGTAGGTTTAAGGGTAAGTTAGGTCTAAAGGCCCTTGCAGACTGAGTGCGAAATTTTCGTATGTGTTTTTTCGTATTCGTGATTCGGTGGCTCTGAATTGTCAAAACACCATTCAAACTGCTTGCTACCGATGCGAAAAACGCAGAAAATCGAACCCGATCCGAATATTTTTTATGACGGACGAAAGTTTCAGAGGCAGTGTGCAAGCGTGATGGACATCACGTGAGGTGGAATTTTTTTTTTAACGTGCGAAAATTTCGGATGCGAATTTCGGACTCATTGTGCAATGGAAGGGGTCGGGACAATTAATTACAGAAATTAATCGCAGCTGTAATTACATGTATGCATTTGTAAATACAAGTCAAATGTAAAAACGTATGCATGCAATAAGTGCATTGTATCAAATTATTTATTTCAAAGGTTAGTGCATAGTAGTTAAAGACACTTAATATAACGTGGGATCAGTCGTTTGTGTGGCACATTA
Source organism: Siphateles boraxobius (assembly GCF_051911475.1). NCBI lineage: Eukaryota > Metazoa > Chordata > Actinopteri > Cypriniformes > Leuciscidae > Siphateles > Siphateles boraxobius. The sequence continues at coordinate 6,478,059 of NW_027509119.1, read as the reverse complement.
TTATAAGGTAAGGGAGGGGATGGGGAAATAAAATTGCTTTTTTTTCTTTTTTATTAAACAGTGCTTTGCTGAACAAACTATGGTTCTGTTTTTAAATCAAAAATATCTCTCTATGCAACACATTTTTCGTACTGCAGTTTATGGTGCTGTAGATTTGAAGTGCTTTCACTTTTGAATGCAAAATATTTTAGCGAAATGTATATTTTAGTCAGAATTATTGCACTCCGTCTGTTTGACATGCATGCGTGTGTCGGCGCTCTTTCAGTGAAGTCTGTGAAGTTGGATGAGCCTTTTTGTAAAATGGAAATACTTTCTAACATTTACAGATAAGGTACGGTTTTATGTTTTCATGATTAAAACTTGGATTGTGCACTTTTCCCACAGCAGCTCACTGTTCTCCATTATTTTTTAAACATGTTCAGGACATCAAAAAATAATGATATAAATATTATGTCAGGGTTTCAAATTATATTATAAGTTCAGCACATGCGGTGGTAAAAACAATGCTTCATTCAGTCGGTAAAAAAATGTGAGCAGAACTAAAAGATCTGTACCGTAAACCTTTGGTACAAAAACATGTACCGTTACACCCCATAGAGGTCAGATTTGGTCTGTTATATCTCAACTACTGACGTGAGTTTGAGATGGGAATGTTTGACCAACCAGTCAGACATAGGACAAGAAACAATGGGGGATGGGGGGTAGAGAGTTAGAATGAAAAATGACACACAACTTTACTGAAAACTCAGGATTAAGACCGGTTCACACCAAGACAAATACTCATTATGAAAATTTGGTGTGATAAACAACTTATTTTGGTCTGTCAGACTAAAATAGATATTTGCATGCCATAAATCCTAAAACTTTTTTTACAGAGAGGTGTCCTAATCTCTTTTCATCATACTGTGAATAAAGCTGGCCAACCAATAAAGGCCGTGACACACCAAACTGACATCAAAAAACAATCAGTAATGAAAGCTGTCTGTGTTGTCGCTTCGCGTCGTCTGTGCCTCGACCGGAAAGTTGCGCTTGAACAACGGCCAGCAGGTACAGGCACCAGCGTGAGGAAATAACTGTCTATACCAGCAGGTGGCAGCAGTCTATATCCGTCATTCAAAAAAGAAAGCCGAAACTAGGGCCCTGTTTACACTTGGTATTAAGATGCGTTTGGGTCAATCGGATCACAAGTAACTGAGGAAGACACATTCCTGTTTACACCTGGTGTTTTAATCCGACTCTTTTGTCCACTTTCAACCACTTCTGTCCTGATTTCTTCAAGGGTAGGCTCTGTGGGCGGGTGAATTAATGTGTTTTTTCAGATCTTCTAATGGACAAAATAAGCTTGCACAATTTACATATCAAGCTGGGATGACGGGAAAACATACGGAGAGCATCAGCTTTTGTTTCTGCTAGCCGCAAGATCGAGCCAAACGTGGTTAGTGCATGTTAGAAATCAGGAATGGTGAAATTACATTGTGCTTTACACGTTTTTTCATCTGTTCCGCTGAACAGCCAATCAGAGTGATCTTTCTCACCAACTGACTGACACCGACTCAACTGCGGCTAATCACACCACAAAAACTGATCTGACAGATGCTAAAAAAAGGCCAGACTTTGGCCGGTTTGGTGTGTCATGGCCTTAAGATTTATACTTCCCCAGAGACACAGGTGTTATATAAAACTATGAATTGGTGGAAGGGATGCTCACATTGACCGTTTAACCGTTAACCGAAAGTAAAAATGTTAAGCGATTAACAGTTTAACGGTTTAAAAGTTAAAAGGTTTTTTTTTTTCAAGTTATTGTTTTTTTTTGTTTGCTGCATGGTTAAAAAATACTATAAAAAAGACTATATAACCTATATTTGTTATATAGCAGATATATATATATAACCTATATAACCTATATTTGTATATATAGCAGACTATATAACTGCTATTTTTATTTGACGAAAAACTAATTGCTGGTTTTTCAAAGCTTCAAACGGATTCTGTGTTTTCTTTTTGTCATCTTAATTTGTGAATTATTTAATTTAAAAAATATATATTTAGTGTAGGCCTATTTTATGTTTTTCTCTGTTGTCACTGTCAGAAATGCTGCAGGTGAGTGAAAATGTGAATCCAGGTTCTTTTGTTGATCTGCTCTGTATGCTGCTGTTTGCAGGGTCACAGACACTCATCAATTTTTTTTGTTATTTAATGCCAATTCAAAATTATAATCTTATCAGTTAACGGTTAATAGTCGGATAATGACCGACGGTTGTCGGTCGGGAAAATTAACCGTAATGAGGATGCCTACTTAGTGGCATTAACGATTTTGCTAAGCTACAGTGAATAGCACAGGAAGTATCTGGAACCAGCTTTCTTGTCTCTTGATCACCATAACAAATGCAAAAATCTGAACACCTGCCTGAAAAACATGCAAATACTGTTTGACTTCCTTTCTTCTCCATGACAAGTGGATGTCAGAAAGTTGCACACCGCTGCCCTGCTGTTTTTCCCGCATTGATCTGAATAGACCGAATGTTGGTGTGAAGATCTTCCAAGATGTTCCATCTTGGGTCGTCAACATAATGTGCCCACACAATATATCAGAACCCATCAACCACCTACCAGGTCACATTTTGACCAAAAGTCAAAAATCAGACAAAATGTCTGTCTATCCTCCCAGAAGTGCCATTACTACATATCTTTAGACTTAAAACATTTCCTTCAGTGAAAAGCCTGATCTGGACCTGAGATGAAATGAAACGGCTGTGATGTGGAAAACATAGTTAGACTCACTGTGGTGGGCGAGCTGGATGTACTGTCGAGCTCCTCTGGGGAGTCTTCCTCTTCCTCGGGCAGGGTGGGCATGGCAGGGGTGAGAGGGGGTCGAGAGCGTGTGTGGGGGAAGATAAAAGGGGTGACAGACTCTGTCACTAAACTATGAGCTCTCTTTAGTGGAGTTTGCTCACCCTGTGAGCGTGTGAACTGACATACAGCAGATGGGTCCTCTTGGTCCTGTACAGACACACAACACAACCATAACACATAAAAAAAACTATCTTATACAGTCTCTTACAAAACAGTACTGTTTGTGGCAGTACCGTGGTACATTGATGGTAATATCATGCTACTGAATGATTACCATATTCGGTAGCACTTTATTTGACAGTCCTGTTGCCCATGTGCATACTCATTATAGTAATAATGGGTAAATAAATGGGTAATAACTAGGTACTAACCCTGAACCTATCCCTAAACCTAACCCCATGTAGTTAACTTATATTACCAGTACTTTTTTAGGTAAGTACAAGTAACTGCACATACTGTAATATAAAGTGAAACCCGATATTCATATAAATACTACTAAACTCCAAGGTACCTCAATGAAAACAATCCAATAGCGAAATGCCGCTTAGCCTGATTCAGCAAATGACACTTAGCCATTCTGACAGCTCCAAAACCTAGCTTTTTTAATGGAAAAGTACCTATTTTTGTTGAATTTTTGATGTGAGTACTGCATAAAAAATACATAAAATGAGTATTCATTTCATGCCTCTCATTTGCTGTTTTAAAACTGTATTATGTATATTTTGCCATTATATACTATCGGCCAACATGCTCACTAAATCTGTGGTTCCCAAAAGGGCTGACAAACTTCAAGGGGGTCTTAAATTATTTAAAATAAGACAAAATAAGCATAAAAAACCAAGATCCTTCTTATTTTAATTTCACCCCTTCAGCAACTCATATTGGTGAATCCCTGTAACACCAAGAGAACACCAAGTTATAACAGTAGTATATAACTACATCAATGTTTTTTTTTTACATTATAAAAATAATATACACACATTTTGGTTATTTGTAAAGGAACCTCTTAACCACAATGTAAAACTGCCTATCTTCATGGCAAAAACTATAGATGTTTCCCCCTCTGCCATTTGTCCTATCACAAAGCCCAATCTTTTGTTCCTGCCTCCCAAATAGGTTCAAGGAAATGTTTCCCTTAAGCAAAGTAACAGTTACTGATGGCATCTTATGCCAGTACAAAACTACTCCTAAAGTGATAACTAGTGCCAAAAGGGGCATTAAAATCAAGAGACGAAAAAATCTTCTTTGCAGAACAAATGTGTGAACAACATCAACAGTGAAGCACTTGCCTATATTACCTCTAACATCTTATCTCTACCATAAAACACACGTCTAAAAATATGCATGAGTCATTAATGCAGCAAATCATAATGGGGCTTGCAGTTTCAATTGTGTAAAGCCATTTGTCTCTCGAGTTGTTATATAAACACAGCTTGTTCTCAAGATACAGATCGAGGAGAAAGGAGACTCCTTCATTGTCCTAAAGGAATGCATTCCATATTCGTTTAAATACATTCTCATCTCATCTCATCTAAACGCTACCAAAGCTATCTTTGGCTTCCTGTACACCCAAACAAAATAGGAGACAATTTCAGAGACAAATGCCAGTGAATGTCTTATAAGGGAAGAGAAACTGTACAGTGTTTACATGTTATGAAAGGCAGAGAGTTCACAGTTGAGTCTATATGAATGTAGAGAGGAAAATAGACTCCTTATTAGTTATAAGCACAAATAAAACCTGCATCACTCATCCCACACATCTCCATAACACTGAAATCGTATTAATGGCTAATGAAATAATACAGGTATTCAGAGGTGTTCTGAGTAAGTTGATGTGTTGTTGCTATGATGTTGGTTACATTCTGGATCAAGTCAAGTTGGACAGGTTTCCACCAAGTTTGTGAATTTTATTTATAGGAACAATTAGAATTCTGAAAAAGCCATTTCTGATAAAACAGTGTTTCCATCCAGCGGGTTAAAGAGAACTTAACAGTAATTTCTAGAGAGTTCGATGCAGAATATAAAGGCAAATGGAAGTAAAAGATTGTGTGGCTTATTTGTTCAATATAATAAACTATTTGCAGCTTGGGGTTTGCACAGAAAAAGTTATCATGAAGCTTCTGTTTGTTTGCAAGCAATCTGCAGTAGTTCCATACTCTTTGAATACTCTGAAGTCTTTTAATTCAGAAAAACAACCAGAGAAATATTTCAGATGCCATGCAAAGATATTGCTCAGTTTAATTGGTCCCTTTCACACATACAGACTTTACTGGTAAATTACCGTTAAGAGATAATGGGTGAACAGGACCTTTTCAAAAATACCAGTATTGGTTCTGGCAATTTACCGGTATGAGAAGTTGTAATATTAACTAAAAATTACAGGCAAAGAATGGAGATTACCGGTACGAGCATATACGAAGTCAGATAGAGAAACTAAAGTGCTTCTCCTCGTGTGGGTGAATGAAGACTTATAACAGCACAGCGTTTAAAGATCATTTCCGATGACTGACATCAGAGAATTTACCACAATTTTGGTAATGATGTGTGAATGGTCTCTTAACGGTAAAAAAGCCAGAACACCCGTTGCTTATGTGAACTGCATACTTTTTTATTGACTGGTAAAGTCATTATGGTAATTTTACGGTAATTTATTGGGATTACTGTGTGAAATGGGCTAATCTTCTCTACACTAATTATTCAGTCACATGAAGTTTTGGTTCGGCATTAAGGAATTTATTAAATAAATGTGTTTCCATCCTAGGTTTTGCACGTCTTATTACCAAAATTGTTTTTTATCTGCCTCAACTGAGCGTGTTTTTATTAAATTGCATCTAGCTGCTTTCATTCAGTATTTTTTATGCAATATCCCAAAACGTGCATTAAAATGGCGATATAAATGACTGATTCTGTTCTTTGAAAATAGTTTAGGGTCTTTTTTCAATTCTTTTCGAATGTTTAATTGCCTGCCAGGTGATTGTAAGTCAGGACTCTCAAAATGGTATCAATGGAAGCGCAAGACAGATTGAGATGTTTTTTTAAGGGATGTCCCTTTTGTGAACCCTTTAAGCCGGGTGCACACAGTGCGGTTTTTGCTGTCGGACAGGCGATTTTTTTCACTTTAGGGTTAGGGTTAGGGTTAGATCGTTGATGCTCATATTGTTGTGGTTCGCGGTGTGTGAGAGAAAGTACGAGATGAGCCAAGGTCGTCACAATCACCTCCCGACCTCCCGATAATTGTTAAACATGTTTAAAAAATTCGGGGAGTCTGCCCTATTTTCATCAGTGAATAGGCTGTCCTCTTTTGCCAAATCCTACACAACCACGTTACATAGGCAAGATCTATGAATATTATTAAGCTATAGCCCAGTGGCTGCAACCACAGAATGTGCATACACTGACTCTCTCTCTCTCTCTCTCTCTAATTTGCATCAACATTTAAAGCTTCGGTCTCCGTGTTTAGCGCAAAATATTTGATCTAAAATATTTATACACACACAGTGTTTCACACAGAAAACATTCTTGAGTTCAGGTTAAAAGGAGGAAGGAGAATAACAGGTTTTTGGCAACTGATTATAAAGGTGTAATGGAAATTAAATGAAGGAATGTTTAGTTAACAATGTGTTTTTATCAGTACATATATCCAAGGTGCACAGCTCTTTGTGGACACTGAATCAGTACCAGATACATTGATATTGTTCAACAATGTGTTTGAGATTAATGAATATAACTCACCCCTGGAGTGTCAGTGAGATCAGCAGATTGGACACTCTTAGATGTGTCGATTGATGAGTCACTTGTGTTGGGTTCCTCTTGAGTCTCACTGTGCCCTGTCCTAGCTTGACACTTTCCACTGTACACAGATTCCTCTTGACTCCTCCCAATGCAATCTGACTCCTCAGTTTCCTCTTGACACCTCCTGGTATCCTCTACTGATGAACTGAATCCTTGGTTATCCCAACCGTCCGCTGACTTGGAAGACTGTCCTTGGTTCAAAAGTTTTAAGGCCTCTGTTCTACCACTACAGTCTGATTTCTGGCACCTCCCAGAACTCTCTGTTTGTCCTCTGCTGTTTTGTAGCTCAGTTCCTTGACATCCAGCCTCTTCTTTATCCGGACTCCTGCACGTTTCCTTGTTTGAGGCTGAGGTGCTCCCACTGGTCTCTGACTCTGGGAAGAAGCTGTCACTGCTTGCTGGCCGGTCTAATCTATAGGAAAAAAATAAACAAAAGTCACTTGAGGGAATATGACCTATTCAATACAGAACAACACAACATAAGAATATACTACGTATGGGCAGATACCACTCACATTTGCATTCATACCAAACCCAGGCGTTTGCAGGACGTTGCCAAGGTGTTGCTATGAGGTTGTTTTGGGGTACTGTGAGATGCTTATTAACTAGGATGTTTAGTGGTTACTAGGGTGTCCTATTGGTTGCTAGTTAGTTATTATGTTGTCCTGAGAGGCTGTTTGGTGATAGAGTCTGCGAAGTGAGCATTGAGGTGTTTTGGTGACAATGCTGGGTAGTAACTAATTATATGTAATTTGGATTACGTAATCAGATTTCAAAAATTAAATACTTTTAATTATATTCAACTACATTTTAAAATACTCAAAATCAGACTACAATAAAATTTTTATTGATTACATTCACAAAATGACAATAAATTATACTTAATTCAATTATTCTTTTTTATATTTTAATACCCTTCTAAAGCTAAAACTCCCTATTGCTTATGTAAGTTCTTAACGTGTGAACAGCATATGTGTGTATTTACCGGTAAAGTCATTCTGGTAATTTAACAGTAATTTACAGGGATTACCGTGTAAAAGGGGCTAGTCTTCTCTTAACTTGTTATTCAATCACATAAGTTTTGGTTCTGCATTAAGGAATTTATTCAATAAATGTGTGTCCAGAAACTAATTATATGTAATTTGGATTACGTAATCAGATTTAAAAAAAATACTTTTAATTAGATTAAATTACATTTTAAAATACTCAAAATCAGACTACAGTTACATTTGTATTGATTAATATTCACAAAATTACAGTAAATTATTCTTAATTCACTGATTCTCTCTAATTATTATTTTCTTTAATCTTTTAAATGTTCCTTTTCTAAAACTAAAACTTCCCATTGCTTATGTAAGTTCATAAAGGATATAATTACATGGAAAATTGAGAGGCCACGAAACATTAACAATATTTAATCATATATTTAAAATATTGAAGTTAAATGAATACAAAACTATTATTGTAGTTCCCTCACCAAATCCCTGACGTAATGTAATGTTTATTTAATGCACTTCATGTTGTTGACATTTTTTCAACATATTTTTTTCTCCTTTTTCTTTGGTATTTTTATACCAATATGGTGCAAGATTAACTTATTCAAATACATTTATTCTGGTCCCTAAATATTTGTATGAATACAGCAAAATAATAATGGACGGAGACATTTCCTATTGCATTACCCAAGAAGACTGTGTCCTTGGGGTTTTCGGTCAACGCTAAAAGTTGGGAGTCAAAGTAATTTATTGAGGTCACAATGGGTGACAGTAAAAAACTCTTGTTCCTGCACAGTCTCACCTCACACTGTATTATCTTTGTGTGAGGATTTTACATAAACACACACAAGCCTTGTCCTGTAAGAGGTAGAGGAATGTAAACACTGACCCAGCTACATTCTCCTGTCTGTTGTGTGGCGTGGGCTCTTCACAAGCTGACGGTTCCGGTAAGGAGCTCTTAGGACAGAGTAAAGCAGGACTCTTCAGGCGTATCGCTCCCACAGAAGGAAGACCTGATGGAGAGGAACCAGTAATGTTAAGCAGACAAAGAGATGTCTCAAATACCTCAATTTCCCCCGTTGCACTTATTTTTCCTAGAGAGCAATCAAATTGAATTGAGACTCTTGTAATCTTCTCTACTGTGAAGTTGCCTCTAGAATTTACAAAAATATCCGTTATGTCTCAAACTGTGGTCAAATTTGCAAAATTCTGCAATCAAAAGTCAGAGATTTCAATATGAACTCAAACATCAGATACTTCCAGCTCTCTACTCTTAAAACGTCATTAGTTACGTTTATTATTTTAGATAAAACATCTGAGGCAAAGTTACTTCTTGAATCATAACTGAGAACACCTGAGCTATGAAAGAACAACCAGTTAGGACAGAACATTGTAATGGCTTTCAGATATTACCTGTAGACAGAGGCTCAGAACTAACACTGACTGTGCGTTTCAGCCAAAGCTCAGATGGTGAACCAGGGTCCTGAACTAGGAGGGTTGCAGTTGGGTTTTTGCTGACCTTAACGGAGAAAAACACACACACACACACACACACACACGCACGCACGCACGCACGTGCACACACACACACACACACACACACACACACACACACACACACACACACACACACACACACACACACACACACACACACACACACACACACACACACACACACACAATGATTTGTGTCAGATGAAGTTGAAGAATCTTTCCTCTATTCTTTTGTACTCTGTGTTTTATTATCTTCTCAGAAAGGCCACTCATCACTGACATTTAAAAGTGATGATTTTTTAAAAGGATTTCCTTAACACTTTGACTAAAATAAGAGAATGTTCCTTAGTTCTGAGAGGAAGAGATAGTGGTTTTAAAATGCACAATATAAAGACAATCTTTTCCACAATCTACCCAGGACTTGTGAAATCTCAGAGCACCAACATGGTTTATATTGGCTTGATTTTTATGGGAATGTATGAATCATGTTTTGCGATGAAACATACTTGACAAGAGACACAGTTTTAAAAGCACACAGTCATCTTTTCCTATTAATAGGAAAAGAAAAATCACAAATGAAGTCTCAAATGTTCCTTTAAGATAGCAATGAGATTGAGTGGAGACTTTTTCTTAAATTCCTGCTCTTGAGATTTTTCTCCTGAAAAAAAGATTTCAGTAACCTTACAATTACAATAATCTTCTCATGTAGCGTTTCAGCAATGATATCAATAATTTCGCAAACGTGCTCAGATTGGCCAATATTCCTAAGTCTGCAACAAAAACTCAATGATTTAAATGTGAACTGAAACATTTCCAATCAATTATTGTGCCATTCACATTCATTGTATAACTCTATACCCTTACTGCAAATAATTACAAATTACTCTTATTGCTAACATATAAGAAAATAAAAACTCCATTATGCCTCCTTATGAATAGCAAACTCATGTGGATTATGCAGGTTCAAGTCCAGCCTGCAACATCTGTAACTACTTTTCACTCTCCATGACCAAATCTATTTTTACCCAACCATTCAAAAGTTTAGGGTCAGTCAGTATGATGATTGAAAAATGTATACTTTTATTCAGCAAAGATGCATTAAATTGATCAAAAGTTACAGCAAAGACATGCATTGTTACAAAAAACAAACAAACAAACAAAAAAGAAAAAAGAATAAATGCTGCTTTCCTGAACTTCTCTATTCATCAATTAATCCTGAAAAATATTTATCACGGTTTCCACAAAAAATTGAAACACCACAACATCGATAATAAGAAATGTGCATGAAGGATCATGTGACACTGAAGACTGGACTAATGGCTGCTGAAAATTCAGCTTTGCATCACAGGAATAAATGACATTTTAAAATGTATTAAAAAACAGTTCTTTTAAATTGTAATAATATTTCACAATATAACTGTTTGATCAAACATATGCAGCTTTGGTGGGCATACGAGACTTCTTTCAAAAACACCCCAAACTTTTCTATGCTAGTGTCCAGAGAGGATCAGATTCATTGTCAGCATTGCTTTCACCTCTTCAACAATATCATAATATCCCAGACTATGCATATATGCGTTGTATTTAAGGATAATGAGATGGTAGGGCACTCTAAATGATTTCAGCGATCTATCAGTCGTACAGGGGCCAGACAGCAGGAGTCCAGGAGCCCGTTCCCCCGCTGAGCACGACACGCAGATGAATATTGCAGTGTAATCCAATCACCCTGATTATTTCCTGCTGGCCATGAGTCTATTTGTGAGCTTTCTCTCTTTCTCTGTGGTCAGTGAAGGCTCTCTTCTCACTGACCGGTTCTATTTTTAATTGGCCTTTGACTGTCACCACTAAGAGCTCAACTCTTATACATTTTGAGAAGGATGGAAGGTCATCTCGGTTGCAAGTCCCTCCGGGGCCCTGATGACCTCAGCGTTACCTCATGGCAAAAGCTCAGACGCGGCTGCATGAGAAAAGTGCATGTTCTGCCCCCCCTCCCTTCACCGGTTATGTAACACAGATTCAGTGAGCCAGACTTGCTGAAAGATTCGTTGCGTGAAAGAGGAAGTGGTTGCTATACAGTCACTGTAAAATATTTGAGAAAGAGGCGATTCTGTTGAGCATCACCAAAAAACTGCCAAGAACAGCAATTAACTGGGGAAACTAGATTTCGGCTTTCTTTTGGTGCACAAAAGAAAAGCATGGTCCATTTTCAGTATTTCACCTTTACAACATCTTTTGAGAAAGATGGTGAAGAATACAATGGGGTGAAAAGTATGGGACCACTAGTGAAAAAAGCATTTTGGATTTGAATATACACTTTCAGCATAATCATTTAAGTAAAAAGTTGAATCAAAAAAATGTCACGAATTCTAGAACATTGTCCACTGAAGAAAATATTGAATGTGGTAACATAATAAAAAACTATATTTTATATCAAAGAATGACCTAAGGGGCCATTTACATGAAACCATTTTCAACTAAAAATGTTTTAGCCATTCATTTAAACTACAGCGGCTTTTTGGGGGCAGGAAAATGCTCTTTTGAAAACGGGATTCAAGTGCAAGTTTTGCAAAGTGCAAGTTTTTTGAAAACTATACTGTTGTCGTCTCCGTGGAAACTACAAAAACGAAATTGTGAAAACGGTGACGTCATGCGCATGTGCATTATGCGTTAAGTCTATAGGTGCGTAGTGCTTCTTTACAAAGTGATATCGCCAACTACTGGCCTGGCAGCAGAATACAGCGTTTTTAGTCATTTCGTGGATCCGTGCGAAACGACAGTGGTGTTGTCAGTTTGCGAAGGAAAGACTTTTTCATTTTTAGTTCATGGTTGTCATGTAAACATACCCTAAATACACCGGGTTAAATCAACAAAACTTAAATTTAATGGTTAGAGCAGGAATTTATTTATTTATTAATAAATTATTTCATTTATTTTTTAGCTTTAATTTTAGCTTTTTCAGCAGCATGCAATCTGACATAAAGTCAAATCTGATGATCATGTTTTCCTGCATGATTTAAGCATCATCCAAAGAGCAGCTTGAGCTTCAGTGGAAACAAGAACATCTGACCGTCTGGAGTCACATGATCAATGCCACAAATATAATGCATATTTAATCAGTGACCTAGAAATAGTGCAAGTCTAAAACTTTGTTTATGTCCATGTTTAAATTAGATGACTGAATGGCAGATTTTAAATGTGGTCTCAGACTTTTGTATACACGACCAAAATGTGTCAATTTGTACATCATAATAGTGCATTTCAGGCCATCAGAGTCCACATTTTAATACACAAAATAATGTCACACCTCCCAGGAAACCATGTTGTGTACTTTAAAGTGCTTCTCTCTGGAAGAGTCCGCAGCAAACTCTTGTCTCAAGAGAACAAATCAATCCATGCAAAGAAAAACTTGCTGAAACTCTACCTGATTGGCCAATAATGATGAAAGATGCTCTCTGAACAGCACACTATTTCCTTCAAAGCCCTCTTTGTATTTGTGCTGTTGATTTTTCCCTCAAAGCTCCACAATCGTCAGCGTCCTCTCTCTTTTCCTCTCCCTGACTTTTTTCCCTGCACCAGCCTTCCTGTGACTCCTGGGAGCTTTGACCATTTAAGGAGAAGCCTTCTCATGCTTCTCCGGGCTGCTACTGCAGTGTGTATGTATGTGTGTGTATGTATGTGTGTGTGTGTGTGTGTGTGTGTGTGTGTCGCTTCGCCTGATGCTCCAATGAGCTGCAGCTAAAGAATGAGTCTGTCCTTCTCAGCCTGTATGTTTTGGACATCTGCCTCTTTCTGGTTTAGATTTAGTTCCTAAAATTTTATGGATGAGTCGGAAACTGGTTTGTCTTCGGCACCCAGTTAATGACAGCAATCTACATTCTTTCCACTAATGAACACACACAAGTTTAACAAGAAGCATCTGAACTTCAGCAAAAAAATGCCTCTTCAGAGGAAGTGATAAAGATTTTTTTTTAACTATCTGAATATGCAAATATCGTGTGTCATCTACCTGCATTACACCAGCTGCTTTACAGAACATAGACTCAGTGCTTTGACAAAGCTACAGAAAATAGGAATAAATTATAAAGTAAAGGTAAATTCTTCAAACGTTCAAAATTGTTACGCTTTCTAAAGAAAACGTGAGAGTGGCGTCATGCTGTAATGTTGTGGATGACTGCCTGTGTGTTGTTATGTGGTTGCTAAAATGCTCAGGCTGGTTTCTAGGGTGTTTGAGTGGTTTCTAAGTGGTAGCTTATTGGCCAAAGACACAAATCTTTATATTCCGGTCCCTAGATACTCAGGTTCCTCCTTCAATGCAAGTCTTGAATTTTATCTACCAGAGAATTCATATTGGAGTCCTACTTTTATTAGTCCATAATTATAAGAGAGAAAATTCTCATTAGTAACAAGAAAAGATCAACTATTTACTTTTTTTATGAAGCCAGTTTGTCAAAAGGAGCCGGGACCAACTATGGGGCCTCAGAAAAGATCCAAGGGGGCATCAACATCACTTTAAATCATGTTTTGTCTCATTTTAAATTAATTAAAGGCACAGTATGTAAGTTTCGCCACTAGAGGTATCGTATTCAAAACAATAACAAAGGTGCAGCTTGATGATGCAGTGAATGATTAGGAATTATGGGAGTTGTTGTCTTCACCTTCACCGACAGGAGTCATAGGCAGAAATCATGTTCATGGATAAGCTCATATAGTACAGTTTTATTAACATTACTGTGGTATGAAGCAGGGTGGGGCCAAGAGCCGTGAGATATTTTACGTTTTTATTATGCTTATATGCCGCATTCGGCTGCTGCCGATCCTTTCGTTTTGTTGCTTGTTTATTTATCGATTAAATTTACGTATAATCTCCAGCTCCTTCTTCCCTAAACCCCAACTATATAAAGTTATTCAACTTTGTTACAGTTACGTTTAATCACTTAAATTCACATAATTTTATTTCAATCTAATGAAACAGCCACGAGTGCTGAAGTAATACTCATACACTTTACTTTATTTGACAAATTTAAATAGCTAAATGTCATGCAATTCATTTTAAAATATATTGTATGGTGGAGAAAATTCTGTATTACTGTCAGCGCTTTTTGATTGCGCTATGTTAGCCATTTGACAAAATAGATTTGTTTCTGAGACATGGTTCAAACATACTCGGGATAAATCAAGAAAACAAAAGATTCAAACAATAAGACTAACAGTGTTGAGCTATATAACAATTACTTTTCTGTCGATAAATATATTCAAACAGTTGCTCAACTGTGTAATAAAACAAATAATATTTCAAATTGGTGTTTCCATAGTAAAACCGGAAATCGAGGCAAACGTGACGTCATTGACATGCAACGCAATGACATGGGCCGTTACACTGGATAAATAGCTGATTTCTCTGGATTTAAACATTGTTGGACACAAGTCAACAAAATATATAAAATTTTTTAGTGGTTTTTGGATGTTTTACAAATAAATAAAAAAACGTACATATCATGCCTTTAAAACAAACTAAACCAGCTATCTGGCATCATATTTATTATTTGACCTTATTCCTTCAAAAACTGACATTTTTATTTGTTTTTTTATCTTATTTTATTTGCATCAGGGTTTCTACAATCTTGGAAACCCTATGCAGGAATTTTAAAAGTGTGGATTCTAGACCTGGAAAATAAACATTTATGAATATACATTTTTCTAGTTAAAAATTCCCCATAATTACGAACAACCTACAAATCAAGTGAAAAAGTGATTCATTGCCGATAAAAGTATAAACTCTGAAGAACATTCAGTCATTCACAGCAATGCTTTAAGGTTACTAGGGATTTCTAATTGGTCTAAATCGGTCAAAATAGGCCTGCATTACATTTTGGTCTCTAGTCTAGATATGACTCGGACACTTTGCTCAATATCTCTGGGTGGCACAAAAAAAAAAAATCTATCTTGAATGATCAGCATGATTTTAACAAACAACCCCTGAACCTGTAAGTATTACCCATGGTAACAGTGAGGTTTGACACACAAACACAAGTAATCTGCTGTGGAGATACTCTGGGATATTTCAAGATTTAACGTAAAACACCACAGTCAAAATTGAAAAGACAATATTGAAAAACAAACAATCAATATAATAAAAATAAAGAGCTTTTTTTCTTTTTACCTTGTAGCTGTGATCCCCTGCTCGCGTGCATAGAAGCCAGCCACCTGTTTGAAGAGATCCAGGCTTATTTGCAAGTCACGGGTCTGTCATGCAAATGCACAAGTGTTAAAATGCACATTAAATAGTCGACCATCTAACAGCATGACGCACTAAAGGAGGCGTAGCGCTTGATTGACAGCAGAGTTTTCAATACTTCTTTCAGCCTCTCTCTGTCCCTCCCTCCCTCCCTGCCTCCATATCTAAGGGCAACAATAACCTGGCAACCATTTACATGAGGAGCTTGATCCTCTGGCTGAAAGCACTTGGCGAGGCACAGACTCATTGTTTCACTTCCTTTAGACGAGTGCATCAGTTGGACAGCAGTCTTGCAGTCGTAAAAGGTTCAGTGATGCTCTACAAATAACGATAATCATTTATGCTCGAAAACGAGTTTTTCATCTTAAAACCTCTTAATCAGTCCATGCAATAACCGAGTTTATAATTCCTTGCCTGGGTTAAACGAGCCCCTTCACTTCCATTTAACAATTATCCACTGACATCTCCACTTTTAGCGCTTCGGGAGAAGAAAACAAGCTGAAGGACTAACAGCAGATGTTATTTGTTCAGAGTGTTGAGAGGAGAAGATGATGAATACTGACTGTCATTCATTCTGCTGCTCGGATCTTTATTACGGACTGTGACGTACAGCGATGAGATGAGAACTGATATGTAGACATTTCCTATTACAACAAATACAACTGATAAGCATGATCATTTTGCTTGTGCGGGTAATGAACAAATTGATCTAATTGTATAATGTTGCTTTGGATCAAGTCCCTGCTAGATGGATACATATCAATGTGCAATTCTTTATTATCTGACCAAGAAACTAAAACTAAAAAGAGGAACTTCATTAAAGATCACCAAACTTTTTAAACATACCACAACAGCTAAACGCTACACCAAATGCAAATGTCCTCTCCCAGAGGAACAGGCTTTATACGGTGAAATAATCTAGTAAATGCTTTGCATTGCGCCTCTCAGCTATAAACTTCTCTAGAATCTTCTTCAGTTCTGTGTACGTGCATTATAGCATGCTGAAACATTTGCAAGTAATAAAACCAAACAAACATTCTCTGAGAGCGTAAGCATAAAAAGTTAATGATGACAATGATATTAATTTTTGTTTAATAGATAATCAAACATTTACTTACCCTCGTGTTGTTCCAAACCTGTATTACTTTCTAGTATAGAGTACAAAAGGACTGATCTAGAAACATTTCTAGTCACAAAGGTTTATAATTTCAATGTAAATTTTAAGAAATTCCATGCATGGGTTGGTCTGAGGTGACTACAGTTCAAAAGTTTCAGTTCAAAATATTTTTTTGAAAAATGACAGTAAAAACCTTTATATTGTTACGAAAAAAAAATCTATTACAAATAAATGCTGTTCTTATGAATCTTCACTTAAGAATAGAGGAAAAATGTATTACGGTTTTCATAAATATATTAAACAGCACTGTTTTTAACATTATTTAATGATAAGAAATGTTTCCTGATACATTAGAATGATTTCTGAAGGATCATGACACTGAAGACTGGAGTGATTCTGAAAATTCAGCTTTGCATCACAGGAATAAATTACATTTTAAAATATATTACAATAGAAAACAGTTTAAATTTTAATGATATTTCACAATATTGATGTTTTTACTGTATTTTTGAACAAACAACTGCAGAAGAGACCGACCAACCAACCCCAAAACTTTTGGAACGGTATAGTGTATATTTTTAATTGCGAACCAATGTTTACAATATCTCTTGTCTTTAAAGTTAGGTTTATCAAAACAATTTTATGCAGAAGATTTTATGTAATTGTGTTCTTTTGCTGAGAGAGTGCGATTGTTTTTGAAACACACTTGCACGCAATGTTATCTCCATGAAACAGTTATAGACATCAGCCATAAAACACAAAGCATATGAGAGACTGGCGGAAGGGCTGCGTGGTCAGCCGTATTATAGCGTGCATATTTCACTTCACTTTGGACTACTCATTTGATAAGCAAATGCAACACTTTTCATCATTCACAAAAAATACACAGAGAGAAAAAGGCTTGTGAAAACAGTGTTTGTATCAGATATACACACACTTTCACAGACATCTGCTTTTGTTTAGTGAACAAACAAGCACAGCAACTCGCTATTCCACAAACAGTCTACACTTATCAAATGATTAAGGGCCCATATCGCATGTGTGAACTGAGAATCTCTATTTCCTTCAACTCTAAACAGCATCTGCACTTGGGCCAAAGCCACAGAGCTCCCTACAGACACGGGAAGGAGGTTACATGAGAGAACACACACACAAATACCACACATAAAGAAAACTCATTCAGCTATGTTAAAAAAGCAGATGCCATACACAGTGTAGGGTTGGGTTAGTGGTGGTTTATGATTTTTTCTGTTGACCTGTTGTGTTGCTTGTTCTTCTCTTTTTTAGACATATTTTGTAACTGCTGTAACACCTTTTATTTTTCTGCAAAGATGTAATAAAAAACATGGGATTAATAATTCATAAAGTACTTGATGAGGTATTAAGAGTATCACTTCTATGTAAGAATACTTTCTATTTTATGGAAAAAATATTTTAGTAATATTTATATATGAATATTTTGAATTTTTGAATTTTCAGTTTTAATTTTCATTTTAGGTTATGCTTTAGTAATTTTGTTGTGTGCTTGTCAACTTTATTAGTTTTTTATTTATTTTTCTATTTAGCTCATTTAAGTTAATTCAACAAACTTATTTTATTTCAGTTAGTTAACAAGGAAATATTTCTAATTTAAGTTTAAATAAATATTTCATCCAATAATTAAATTTTATTTCACCTTTATTGCAGTGATTTTTTAATAGTTTTAGTTAACAACGCCGTTTCCAAAGAATGGGTAATAAGAAGGGGTTATCATTATTGTAGCACGTCCATTAGTTGCAAGTCGGTGTTCATCATAAATCGAATAATCTGTGATATTGCTTTTATTCAGCGGTTAAATAAAAAAGGTGATATTGAGTAATTTTATGAAAAAATCTAGCCATTTTTGCTAAGTCAACGAAAAATATTTCCAAAGGAATGCAAAGCAAAGGCAAATGGTTCCACAACTCTACAACATACAGTAGTGGCTGAATGAATGAACTCGGTTGAGTGAAAGATTCAATGACTCACTCATAAAAACAGTTTCTTGTTCACACCTGAATGAATTAGTGGTTTTAAAAGATTTGAGATATTAAATAATTCAGTGTTTCACTCAGAAGGACGCAACTGGCATCATGATGTAACCTTCAGAAAGAATCCTACTAAAAAATCATTTTACACAGGCTGATTTCAGAATAGAACACCACTAATATAAATATATGTGTAAAGGCAGTGCATTTGTTTATATTTCGTTATTTACATAAATTTCCTGACCAATAATTTTTGGTTAAGACAATTAAAAGCTTAGTGTAGAGCCAGTTTACTTTCTGTGTTTAACAGTTCTATTTAATATCATATTGCATATAGTCTGTTAATCATCAGAGAAAATAATGAACACGGAGAATGGTAGCGCAGTGTGCTCAGGCTCTGGCATTCTCAGTGCCATCAAAATAAAAGTCCCGCACCAGAGCGGCAGGACGTAAGTGACCAGGAAAATGGCCCTAGGGGGAATTTTGTTCTCAGGGGACGGCCCTGGTGGCTAGTTCCTATTACGGAGTTCCTACAACTGCCTGGTGCAAAAATCTAAAACAATAATCTAAAATACTAAAATCATTCCCAGTTCCTGCAGTGCGAACACGCCAAAAAACTTCTGCCAATAGTTATATGAACTATGAAAATGTTCCTCTGGTGGGAAAGCCCCTTTAGAAACGGTTTCTATTTCTACAACGTCACAACTGGAACAACAACATACAAAGTATGAAAAAAGTAAAGTAAAAAGTGAGGTAGTCAATACCGTTTTTGGATGAAAAAGGATTGAGGGCGCTTTCCTGAGTAAGAGGCTGTGGTGTGGAAAAGAATGTGATGTCAGCTGAGCTACAATCCAGGATGCCAGTAGCCATAGATTGAGACATACATAATGACTAGAACAAAACAAAGAACGTGTTAGATCAATTATAGTCTTAATATGCAGGTTACAAACTTCATATAAACTACCATTAACAAATTTGGAAGGTCTCCTCTGCTCACCAAGGCTGCATTTATTCGATCAAAAATACAGTAAAAATGTCCCTGAGTAGGGAACGAGATGCTGCGTCGACGACGCCTTGGGAACGCCTCCGCGTGATTACATCTGAAGCTTGTATGTCAACTAGTCAAATGGAAAGAATGAGCGTCACGGGTCACGAGTCATGACCAGGAAAGGATAAAAGCAAAGTCGATCACAGGGATGCAGGAAGTATGACAGGACGACACAGCGTCTTGTTCCCTTCTCGGGTAACAAGGGTTACAGTCGTAACCTGAGAAGTCTCCTTTCGAGGGAACTCGTGCTGCGTCGACGACGCCTTGGGAACGAGAATTCCCAATACGCCAGACTTGCAATTGCCTGTATGTGAAACTGTCGACAATCTAAGTAAAAAGCACCTGAGAACCTGGGGCAGCATCCAGGTCCAGGCTATAAAACCTCACGAATGTGAGCGGCGAGGACCACCCTGCCGCATCACAAACCTCCTGAAGGGAAACCCCAGATAATAAGGCTTTAGAGGCCGCCATACCCCTAGTAGAATAAGCTCTGACCACCAAAGGACATGGCTGGCCAGAGGACTCATAAGTAAGAGAGATAGCCTCAACTATCCACTTACTGATTGTTCGCTTAGAGGCTGGAAGACCATTCTTAGGTGATCCAAAGAGGACAAATAACTGATCAGATTTTTTATCACGGGGAAAACCCTAAAGACATAAGTGTCCAGTGCTCGCAAGTGCACCCAAGGCAGGTGGGTAAAACCGAGAGGGCCTGAATGTCTCCGACTCTCTTGAGGGACGAAATAGCTAGAAGAAAAATGGTCCTGAATGTCAGAAATTTACCACATTTGCAAGGTGCCATGAAGGAAATGTATGATCAGAGGGTCTCGACTCAAAGATGTAACACCCAACGGGGCGTGGAAAGCGGCAATGGCCGCCACGTAGACCAAAGCGATCTTGGAGTAACTCAAGTACTGTACTAACTGAACAGTTAACTGGATCCCACTGATGCTGGTGACACCAAGACATGAAAACTCTCCACTTTAGTGCATTTCATTTCCTCATAGCTGGAGCTCTGGAGCTAAGAATGGTCTCAACAACCTCAGTTGAGAGACCACTCTCTTTAAGTTGGGCCCCCTCAGAGGCCAAACCCATAGTTTCCAAATCTATGGTCGGGGTGAAATATTGTACCCCCAAGGCCATCGAGGAGATGAATTAGGTCCGCAAACCAAATTCGACTCGGCCAGCGTGATGCTACTTGCAGTATTTGCAACTCGATGGCAAAGAGCTCCCAACACTGGACCCTGGGATAGGAACCAGTGTTTCCTCCATATAACCAAGCCGCGGAGACAACGCCGCGTGATCTTGATCGTATGAAGTGGGTTTCCTCTCGGGGAGAACCCTCTGGTTCTGAGCCACCACTGCAAGGGTCTCATGTACAGTAGGCCAAATGGTATCACATTGGATGCTGCTGGCATGAGGCCCAACAGTTTTTTGAACTGTTTCACAGTGCGTTACTGGCCTAGCTTCAACACTTTTGTGGCTGTGAGGATAGCAGCTATACGATCGGGCGATAGAATGGCTCACATCGTGACTGAATCCCATACCAAACCAAGGAAAGTGGTTCTCTGTAGTGGAGAAAGCACACTCTTCTTGGCATTGAGTCTCAACCCCAATATCTTCATGTGAGCGAGGACGACATTTCGATGCAGAACCGTTGACTGCTCTGATTCCGCCAGAATCATCCAGTCGTCTATGCAATTCAGAATACTTATGCCCTGCAGCCTGAGCGAGGCCAGAGCTGCATCTACGCACTTTGTGAACGTGCGGGGTGATAGAGCTAGACTGAAAGGAAGCACCCGATATTGGTATTCTTTGCCCCCAAAAGAAAACCTCAGGAACTTCCTGTGTTGAGGGAGGATGGAGACATGGAAGTAAGCATCTTTTAAATCTATCGTGATAAACCGGTCCTCGGATCTGATTTGGGTCACGATCTGTTTGAGTATGAGCATTTTGAACTTGAGTTTCATGGCTGCACGATTCAACAGACGAAGATCTAAAATGGGATGCAACCCTCCATCCTTTTTTGGAACAATAAAGTAGCGGCGGTAAAACTGAGATTCTCTGTCAGGTGAGTACACCTGCTCTAGAGCTCCCTTCGCTAATAGAGACTCTACTTCTTGCTCCATTACCAGAGCCTGCTCGGGACGTACTAATGTGAGTAACACCCCATTGTAACGTGGTGGAGGAGAACCAAATTGGATTCTGTAACCTTTATTTATTATCTGCAGGACCCATGGAGATATATTCGGCAGATTTTTCCACTCTGTCAGAAAATTTGCTAAGGGTACCAGTCTCTCGAGACTGGCCTCTGGTGTTATTGTAACAGTAACTTCGGTGACCTGAAGCATCCTGGCAGGAAACAAGCGAATTGACTGTTTTTGTCTGACGCAACGTCGAGTTGACGCTGAGCCAAGACCTCGCTGAGGACTCCTGCGCCCCGATGCACCAAGGGTGGCGGGGTTGGCAGAACGCTCCCCTGAGGACCCTGAAGTGGAACGGGCACCGTGTACAGAGGTGAACCCTCCACCCTGGCTGGGGCTGTCCTCAATGGTCTGACACATGTGGCGTCAGGACCTCTTTTGAGCCGAAGCCTTCTTTGCCATAAGAACGGTCCTCAGATCCGGCTTTGACTTAGAAGGCTTCGGCTGAGAGTGTCAAGGACACTTTCTGTTGTGCGCGATCTGAGGAGCTTGGCTGAGGATGCTCACGCCCAGTATCCCCAGGGGGCTGGACTCGGCGAGGGAGAAATTTCTTAAAAGCCTCTGATTGTTTCTTTGCTTCTTGAAACCTTTCAACGACTGTGTTCACTGAGTCGCCAAAAAGACCAGAGCGAGAAAAAGGGGCATCTAACAGAAATCCAGGTCTCTTTCTTATATTTATACTAGGTTTAGCCATAGGTGTCTCTCAGTAGCTGTGAGGGCTGCCATAGACCGCCCAATCGCACGAGCGGTCTCCTTCATAGCCCTGAGAGAAAGATCTGTGGCTGACTCCCTCACTCTTATCCAGATTCCTCAACAGGTCTGCCAGATAGGCTTGAAGCACTGCCATAGTGTGAAAACAGGCTCCAGCTTAACCTGCTGCCGTATAAGCTTTGCCCACTAAATTAGAAGTCATTTTCAGAGGTTTAGTGGGCAACACAGGAGCCTTCAGGGACGATGCTGACCCAGGAGACAGATAGCTCGCGAGTGTCTGTTCCGCCGGGGGCATCGACCCATAATCATATTCCTTCAGTCCCCTTATATCTGAATATGTGTGCACTTGGGGACTGAAGAGACATGAAGAATATAGTTTATTGTACGATCTACATAGCTCACTATGAAGATTGGGATAAGAATGGAAGGGCCCGTGATGGAGATGATAAATTAGATGTTAGAAAGCGCCCGTCTAACTTGCTTTTAGGACGAGCAACTTGTCTCTCTGCTGGCCAATCAATATGTAATTTATCAACAGCACAAGGTATCACCTCCACAAACTCTTCATATGCAGGGGAAAGAGATGGTGAATCCTCTTCCCTATTAATGATTGTATCACATTCACCAATGCTCAGTATATCTAACTCCTCGGAGCTAGAGCACTGAAGCATTGGGCTTTCTCCCCGGGCGGAAAAAGCCACAGGACGGGCTTCCGACACCGGCAAGAGAGCACTGGATCCCTCGGGTGAGGGAGAAGATAAGATGAGTTCCTTCGAAAAGGAACAGTAATATTGTGAAATATTTTTGCAATTCAAAATAGATAATTTTCTATTTGGATATACCATATTAAAAAATGTAATTTATTCTTGGGATGCAAAGCTGAACTTTTTAGCATCATTACTCCAGTCTTCAGTGTCACATGATCAGAAATCATTCTAATATGCTGATCTGGTTCTCATGAAAGATTACTTATGATCAATGTTGAAAACATTGTTCTTGCTGTTTAAACAAAACAACAACAAAAAGTTTTTGCTGACTAATTCTCTCACACACACACACACACACACACACACACACACACACACACACACACACACACACACACACACACACACACACACTAAACTGATCAAAAGTGACAGTAAAGACATTTATAATGTTGCAAAAGATTTCTATTTCAAATAAATGGTGTTTTTCTATATTCCTCAAATAATCCTGAACAAATTTATGACAGTTTCCTACATTGATAATAATACTATTTTTTCTTAATAATCAAGCACCAGCAATAATAACCAAATCAGCACATGGTTTCTGAAGGATCACATGACAACCACGTAAGACTGGAGTAATGATGCTGAAAATTCAGCTTTGCATCACAGGAATAAATTACATTTTAAAATATATTAAAACAGATAACAGTTATTTTAAATAATATATCACAATATTACTATTTTTTACTGTAATTTAAAAAAAAATGCAGCCTTGGTGGGCATAGGAGACTTATCAACATATTAAAGAAATCTTAATTATTCTAAACTTTTGACTGGTAGTGTAAATATATTTAGTGGCAGTAATACTGTGTCAGTCCACACCTGTGTGTTGGCAGAGATTGTGTCCTCCAGGGCATTGAGTTGACTCTCAGTGGTTTCAGCTCTGCTTAACGCTCGCTCCACCCTCATGCTGATGGCCTCTATCCTCTCCTTCATCCAATTCTCACTGCCCATAACCACATGGGCCACCATGTCCTCCACTTTCCTCAGGGACTTCAGCAGGTCTTCTTCTACTGATAAATCAGTGATCACAGCCACATCTCTGAACTGAATCTGAGAGTCTTCCTCTGTGCTCGTTCCCTGGTCTTTGAGAAGCTCCCTCACGCCGTGCTTAGTCTCTTCCACCTGGGCTTTTGTGCGATCGACCTCCATGCTTTGGATCTGTTTGTGCGTGTCTGCCACAGCCTCTTGTGGATCTCGGGGAGTCTGACCTCTCCACCAGGTGATGGCAGCCGCTATGTGATCCTCCTGTGTAAGACGCTTGGCCTTGTGCTGTCCTTGCGCTGCCAGCGGAGCTTCAAGAAGCTCCAGCTCTTTTAGACTGGAAAGCATGATGGACAACATATTCATCAATGTCATGCAATGCAAAGCAACGTTAAAAGGATAATGGAAATGATTCATTACAGTGTCATCAGCTGATCCCTAGAACGTCCATGCTGTTGTTGGTCCTGCAGAGAGAGTCTCTGTAACTTCTCACTTGTATTGTTGCCAACTTTGTCCTGAAGAGCAGACAAAGAAAGTTTGTATGTTTGAAACAACAGTTTATTTTTACGGTCGACTACAGTGTTATTCTAGTATCATTGAGACAATCTTGTATTTTTTTTAATATTATTAGTATTTTTTTTTTCTGTTTTCATTTTAGTCATTTAGTTGTATATATATATGTCGTTTTATAAGTATTTGATTTTTTTTTATATGGCTATTCTTTTCATTAATTTTTTTCAGTTTTAGTTATTTTAGTACATTAAAGTTAAATGAAATAAAAATGTGAAATGTTTCCTTGGTAACTTGGTGAAAGAAAATAAGTTTAAGTTTTTGTGTATTTTATTTTATTTTGAGTTAACATTTATTTAATTTCAAGATTATTTTTTTGTTGTTTTTGTTTTAGTTTTTAGTTAACACATATTGACAATCAGTTTGTTTGGACTCTGTGTGCTTCATCATCGTCTGTCTTAATCATTCATTTGTTGTCAAAGACAGTTATTATGTTCAGCTGTGCACTCATCAACCATCAACATCACATATGTTTTCAGTTCTCTGTCAGTTTAGTGTCTGGTGTCATCTTTAGTGAATGTGTTGTATGTTTGTGATATGATTTTGTGTCACAGAATTTGCAAAATCAAGCAAACTCTGCATTATTTACACAGCTTGCATTTTTGTCATATTTCCACAATTTTTCCACAAATGTTTAACATGAGCAAGTCATCGAACACCTTATTTATATTTATATGTAAAGCATGTGGGATGAAATAAAAGCTTATAGAGGTTTAAAGATACTGAATATCATGTATATTAGTCCTCATAATGCCTGATTTCACTAGATTACATTAAAAAATTTAGATATTATTTTACTGTTTGTGATGTGCACTTTTTTAATATATCAAATAAATGCAATCACTAATAATATTATTGTAAAAAATAATTTTACATTTCAAATAAATGCAAAAATAATATTACAAGAATTGACAATGATATAATTTTGAAAATGACAATTAAAATTAATAAATTGTAAAATCATATTTAAAATGTAAAGTATAACCAAGATTATATACTGTACACAAGATCACAATTTCAGTAATTATGCACAAAAATGACGGCTAATTATACGCTGACGCTGCTGTATGAAAACTGAACTGAGCTGGGCGATGACATTATTTTTTGCAGAACTGTTTTATGGATGAGATGAACTAATTTAATTATTGATGATCTTTACAACAGATCTGAATAAACACTAAGCTGACTTCAGCTGAACAACAGCCGGAAACACATTATTTTCCTGTTATCACTGTAAAGCTGCTTTGAAACAATCTAATGGATATCATATAAAGCAATGTATAATTAAAGGTGACTTGACTCAACCAATAAGTCCCAAAAATCTGAAAAAGTCCAAATTCTGGTGTGATTGAATAATAATATTAATAAACTGTACAATAACTCTGTTATTATTTTAGTAATTTGAAAAAAAAAAAACAGTAGTTGGTGTTGTGTGTATGTTTCTCACAGTCTCTGAGAGTTGGATATGGGACAACTCAGGCTTGATCTTTTGGAGGCTCTGAATGTCTCCTCTCTGGGGGACGGTGGGTAAGATCTGGCTGAGAGAACCGCAAATCAACTCCATAGCCACATTCTGGGACTGAAAGACAAGTAGAAGAGGACATATACTGTACAGCTAGTACATCCATTTTGCTTTTATGTGTAAAACCTTTTTTACCGATTCTGCATGGAAACCACCACAGAAGATTCTGTTTGAAAGTTCAATATGGCCGACTAGCTAATCAGACCAACACCACGATTATGGGTGTGATATATCAGAGCAATAGCACTGAGTGCAGACCCGAGTTCGAATCCCGCTCCAAGGTCAGGGCTTTCTCAAGCCAACATCAAAGTTTGTCTGAGACAGCTGTGGCCTAATGGTTAGAGAGTCAGGCTGGTAACCTGAAGGATGCAGGTTTGATTCTCAATACCAGCTATTCACTATTTGCTTACTCCTAAATTAGGAGTATAGGTTACGATACTTGGCCTTCACGGCCTTATATTGCTTTTAAACAACCGTTCAATACACAATAAGTCAAGTCTGACATTTCAAAGACATATTCCCAGTTCCTTAGTCTATTTTTGGGCCACCAACAATAAGTGTTCGAAGCTGAGACAAAACAGAATCAATTCAGTTGCTTAATCTCTGAATGGATAAGTCCCTTTGAACAGATTATATAAAAGGGGTATGATCATGAAGGCAAGCACATATCGCCACCTACTGGCAGAAAGATGTAACTTGCAGAAAGAGAGACAAGCGGATTGAAACAGTCAAAAAGGTCAGAAACTTATTGCAGCCTTCCCTTGTGAAAAAGAAGCACACTTTAATATAGGCTACTTTTTAAAAGAGTAATTATTAGATAAACAATATACTTTAAAAGAATATACTTATGGGTGAACTGAATGTAATGTTTCACTAAATTGCAAAGTAATTATAGGCTATCGTAGTTTAAAGCTATATTAAATACAATTAGCTGAACTTTAGAAAACTTTTGGCCCACTCAAGTACATCTTTATTTGTAATTTTCATAATTACTTCTATTGTATTATTTTTAAAAGTGTGTAAAGAAATATTCATGCAAGTGTAGGCTACTCTCTGTTTACACTGCCTTTTATTTCATTAATATTATATTATTTGCAAGTACATAGTTATATATATATATATACACACACATATATATATATATATATATATATATAAAAATATTAAGCACGCTTCTTTTTCACAAGGGTTTCTTCAGTCTTTTAAACAGCTCAGCAACTAACAGAATCTGTATTTTCTAGGTAAATAATAGTATGTAATTTAAAATATTTTAAAACAATTGTATTTTAGTTGTTTAAGAGATACTTTACATTATATAACAATACATGCAAGTTGTCCAGTAAGGTGACAGATGAGTATAAATACATAATTTAAAAGAGTTCAGGAATGTAATAATTCATGCTTCAGAGGGTTAACCTAGTTTAAGCGGATGGTCCAACCCGATCTCACGGCAATTCGTACGAATTTTACGAGGTGACTAATTCGTACAAATTTTACGAGGTGACTAATTCGTACGAATTCATACGACCTCACTCATACGATATTTTTTGAGTTCCCCAATTCGTATGAATTCGTACGACCTACCCCTGACCCCGCCCCTAAACCTACCAATCACGTACGAATTCATACGAATAAGCCACCTTTTACAAATTCGAACGATTTTGGTCGTGAGAGATGGTCCCAACCAGCAGTATTCTGTATGTGAATGAACTAATGGACTGTTACCAGTTGAGCATCCTGAATCTCATGGTGAAGAGACTGATGGTTTGTCACACCTGTCCTCTGTGGACCACAAGAGCTGATGTGGTATTTATTTAACCTGCCAAAAATGATTTAAAAATTCATTTACAAAAAAGTACAATATTTAAACAAAGCCATGAAACAATATATATACACATATTATGTAAGATGATTTTGTACTTTTTTTTCATCACACAATCAAAACGAATGTTTAATACTCTACTGAGAAGTAAAAAAAAGTAAAAAAATTACTAGTAAAAATTATGTAAAAAATGCTTTATCTCTCAAAATATGAAAGCTAAATTTATTGTCGTAGCAACACAATAAAACATTTGATGTTTCTGAGAAATTCTAGGCAGTCATTTAAAGCAGAGGTTTTCAATTTTTAAGATGCCACAGACCCCCAAAAATGACCCTCATTCTAAAATTTAAAAGGCATCTATCTTTTATAAACACCCAATTTATACTCTGAAATATAAATATTACAAATCTAAAATTACTTTCAATTAAGTTCCATTATTAAATTTTTTTCTACTCACTATAGTAATGTACTTAACACATTTGTTCTGTTTTAGTTTCGTTTTCTCTCTGTTTGCTCTGTTCCTGTTTGCCTGTTCATATTAGTTCCCTTGGTTACTCATTCACGCTCTAGTTTGTTTCTATTGTCACTGATTGTTAGATTCTGTTCACCTGTGCTCATTTACTTCCCTTTGTTTTTTTCTTGTATTTAAGCCCTAAGTTTCCCTAGTTCCGTTATTTTCAATGTACCGTATACGTGGTTGTGTTTATTTTGGATTAATTAAAGATTACAGGATAACGGACTCTCAAACGGAGTAAGAAATATGAACTTACCGACAGTCCAGCTGCTCTGCCTGGTGCAGGGGCAGCAATCTCTCGAGACCAACACCAGTGGATTTTTAGATCTGGCGTGCCATAACAACTTTCCGGACCGCTCTCTGTGCATTTTTTATTTTACCAGCTTCAATTTACCATCGGCCCACGCGGAGAACATCAGACCCACTACGCATCCAGAACCCAGCCAGCCACCTCTCACGAGCTGCACGGAGATGATGCCAGAGCCCACCGTAGACGGAGGCCTTGAGCCTGCAACAATACACGAGCCAAAGCCTGAAAGGAGGACGGTGTTACGGCATCTAGTGAGATCCCCAGTACTCTACCTCGAGCACCTTCCCCTGAATACTAATGATACACACTCCCTGTATGCATCATTGCCGCTCCGATCACCTTCCACCTGTCAGCAATTTACTGAGTTCAAGCATATATCCCATATATCCATCAAGCAGCCCGCCTTGTGAACTCTACCTGTGAACTCTACCTACCTCTTATACTCGTCGCCAGCCCTGAACTTCTGCCTGTCTCTGACCTGCATGCTTGCTGCCAGCCCCGAACTCACGGCTGGTTTACATCGATTCTGCCTACTGCCTTTACTACTGTTTTGAGTTCCTTTATCACTACTTTTACGTTGTCAATAAATTGTTGCGCATGGATCTGTCTCCGCCTCCTGAGTCCCAACATACGGAGCCAGCCTTCGCCCCGGAGCCTTCACCCCGCGAAACGTCAGCGTGAGTCAGCTACATCATCCGTCCCTGTGGGGTTACTTGTGGAGTTTGAGGGCATGGAGGGAAGCCCCTGTTGTGCCTGGCCTCCGGGAACTATTGTGAAGTGGAAGATTTCCTGGTTCTCCCTTCCCCGCTAATTCTCCTGTGTACCCAGAGTTCCCGCCCAGCCTTCCTTTACCGCCTCCTCTTCCAATATCAGCCATTTCCTCAGTCCCACTTCTGCTGGTTCGCTTCAGCCCCTCGACCTCACCTCTAACACCAATCTGTGTTGATCTGTCTCGGGTCTTCCAGTTTCCAGATCCTCCTAGGCACAAGGATCCCTGGGTCTGCCTCAAGCTGCCGATCGCATCACATCACCTCGGTCCGTCAACCTGTCGACCTGGGCTCCTCCCTCCCTCGGGGGTCCACCAGATACCACCATCTTTGCGGCTCCACTGGGCTCCCTCGTCCCTCTGACTCCACCTTGGTCAGATGTCACCCTGCCTGCACCAAAGACTTAAAAGACGTCTGCTGCGCTCCGTCTTTCCACTCCTTTGGCTCTGTCTGGCTCTGCCTACTCTCGGGCTCCACTTCGGTCCTCAGTCCCACTGGCTCCGCCTCAGTCCTCAGGCACCCTGGCTTCACCTCCGGCGTGCTCCCTTGTGGCTCCGACTCGGCATTCAGGGCCATCGGTGTTGCCCGGTCCCATCTGCTCTCCGTCTGCGCCTAGGTCTCCAAAACCATCGGCCTCGTCTCCGTCGGTCGTCCCCCGGGAGTCGACAGCCAAATCTCTCCCATGTCTCCTC
The DNA here is from genome assembly GCF_051911475.1 of Siphateles boraxobius. Lineage (NCBI taxonomy): Eukaryota > Metazoa > Chordata > Actinopteri > Cypriniformes > Leuciscidae > Siphateles > Siphateles boraxobius. The sequence continues at coordinate 6,447,650 of NW_027509119.1, read as the reverse complement.
CCTAATCGCCGTGGGCTTTTATTCTGGCTACTCCTGCTCCTCAAACTGTCATTGCCACCCTGGTTTCTCACGACACCATTGCCTCTTATTTCCTGACCTTTGCCAGCCCCTCGTTTTCTTCTAGAGCCCCCACACTCCCTCCTCAGTTGGACTGTTTACGTCGCAAGGATGCACCTTCCAAGGGGTACTGTAACATGTATGTTCTGGGGTAGTCGTGGCCTAATGGTTAGAAGAACCCGAAGGTTGCGGGTTAGATTCTCAATACCAGCAGGGAATGACTGATGTGCCCTTGAGCAAGGCACCTAACCACCAATCGCCACAGCAAAATTGCTGCCGGGTGTGTGTGTCCACGGTTTGCAGTTTGTGTGTGTGTGTGTGTGTGTGTGTGTGTGTGTGTGTTCACTACTCACAACTTCTAATGTGTGTGCACTAACTTGTATGGGTTAAATGCAGAGGACATGGGTTACCATACTTAGCCTTCACATGTCACTCTCTGTTTTAGTTTCCTTGGTTACTCATTCACGTTCTACTTTGTGGCTATAGTTAATCACTGATTATTACTGTTAAATGTATTATTTTGTTTGTTCATTTAATTTTAATCAAATTACTTATTTATTTTAATCCAATTTAATCTACTTAATAGGTGACTAATCCTTATTGTCTAATACTTTTCATTTTAATCACATTTTTTATTTATTTTAATTTGATTTATTTATTTTAATCTTTTTTTGCAGTTTTTGTCTAGACTTTTGCACTGACGTTCTGTCATTCCCTTGCAGCCCCCGGACACCAGTTTGAAAACCCCTGATTTAGAGCACAAACAATGGGCCCTTTTTGCTGCTTTTCACAAGTACCAATTTAATTTTTCCAGCAAATGAAACAACAGACTGACCGAAGAGCTGCATACGGGGAGTTTACCTGAAGAGTGCTTGCTGTGAGTGCTCTTGTAGTCTCATCAATTCTGACTGCAGGCCCTTTAGATACATTAGCAGACAACAGAACACCATCAATGAATAGTCAAACCATTATTTCACATGTACAAAATAGACTCAACATTAGAATACCTCGATAATTTTGTGACTTTCATAGTGTGTGTCCTTCAGCTTTTCCAGCAGGATGTTTTTCTATGTGAAATAAACAACAAGTGACATGACACATATGTTCTCAACTCTGTTTGTAGGACTAAAATAAATCATCACCAAGTTTAATATCACCTTTGTAAGGTCCCTGTTTTTCACAGCCAGTACCATATGAGTTTCCTCTAATTTCCCCTGTAAACATTATTAGACAGTATTAATTTAGCTCCCCCTGTGGCCAGTAAAGTAACTGCACACTTAAGTATTCTCTCACCCTTAATTCAGAGTTTTCTCTTCTAAGTTTGTTTATTCGATCTTCTGCAAGGTTCTTCTCAAGGGTTAATTTTTCACTCTGTGGAAGATAATGTGACTAAATAAATAACAGAACTATTCGTGAATAAATCTCTCTCATCAAAAAAAAACATACTATTGTAAATCATAATTTTAGTTCAAAAGTCCAAATCATGACATACTAAGTTAAATCTAAGAGATGAAAAATTGAAAATATGACTAAGTCGAAATTATGACTTAAAAAGTAAAAACTATGACATAAAAAGTCAAAATGATTACAAAACATTTTTCAGAACTTTTTATCTCATAATTGTGATTTTTTTAATGTGGTAATTAAGATTAGTTAAATAAACATGTTTGCAAAAAGGTTTCAGTTGGATTAATTTGGACAGTTTTGTTTGCAACTATTTCTCAAACTGAAATAGTAAAGCGATATTTTATAAGATAGAAAACCAAAATAGTGCAGGATGAGGTAAAAAAAAATGCTGTGTGTATGATGTATAAATGTATATATAAAAGTATCAAAATATGGACAGACTTTTCTGATGGGGGCCTGTGCCCCAGTACTGGTGAAATAGAAACGGCCCTGTTTCACAATATATTATTTTATCAAAGACAAAGTCAATACCTTTTCTTCAGTTATTTGGATTAGAGCTTTCAAGCGCTCACTTTCCTTTATCTAAAAGACAAATGTCAAGTTATTGTGTAAGAATAGACATTTATAAAACCAAATCATTATTATTAACTTCATGAGCGTAATTGATTCATACTAATACACAGTTGCTGGCCTGTGCTCTTTCGGCTTCGTCCTGGCTCTCCCTCAGTGCACACTGGGTTTCATCAAGCTCCTCTGAAAGGGACCGTGCTCTCACCACATACAGCTGCGCACTGGTGACATTAACCACGACAAAAGAATACACCTAAACATTTTTATTACATTATATTGATGACATTGTATACTATTGATTGTGTACAATGTAGACTATGTTGACAATGTAGAGGGGCCAGGGCTTAAAATGTATATTACACACACACGCACACGCACACACACACACACACACATGTTGTGGTGCATGTTAGAGGATATACCTGGCCAGTTTGGTGTGCAGCTCTGATACCTCCAGACTGAGCTGTAGGATGGTGTCCTCACACTGAGAAACGCTCCTCAGCAAGCTGATGTTCTGCTCACTCAACCTACGCTGTGTGTGTGTGAGCTCAGACACTAAACCTGACAAATCTCCAGACTCACTGAAATCAGACAGAATCAGAGACTGCTGCTGAAATGGCAGATGCTCGTGAAGACCCAATGAAATGTAAACGAGTGTGGCTTCAAAATGTGGTAAAAAAGACAGATGCAATGAAATGACGGGACTAACCAGTGACATTCAGCTCCATCTGTGAACGTGGCCTCGTTTAAAGGAAGATGATAGTCAGACCCTATGGAACAGTATGAGACTGGAGTATGAATACTAAAGTTTAAAACGGCACAGTTAAATGTTATATGTGACCCTGGATGACAAAACCGGTCACATGGGTCATTTTATTGAAATTGAGATTTATACAGCACATGAAAGCTGAATAAATAAGCTTTCCATTGATGTATGGTTTGTTAGGATATGACAATATTTGGCCGAGATATGACTATTTGAAAATCTGGAATCTGAGGGTGCAAAAAAATCGAAACACTGAGAAAATCGCCATTTATGTTCGCGATTGTGCTGCATTCACTCACAAAAATAAATGTTTTATACATTTACGGTAGGACATTTACAAAATATCTTCATGGAACATGATCTTTACTTAATATCCTAATGATTTTTGGCATAAAAGAAAAATTGATAATTTTGACCCATACAATGTATTGTTGGCTATTCCCACAAATATACCCGTGCGACTCAAGACTGGTTTTCTGATCCAGGGTCACATATATTAACTCACACTACCATTCAAAATGTTGGGGTCAGTAAAAAAAAAATTTCAGGAAAGGATGCATTAAATGGATCAAAAGTGACAGTAAAGACATCTATAATATTACTAAAGATTTCTATTTTAAATAAATGCTGTTCATTTGAACCTTCTATTCAGCAAAGAAAAGTTCCCACAAACATATTAAGCATGTTTTCAAGAGTTCTTTGCCGAATAGAAAGTTCAAAAGAACAGCATTTATTTTAAATAGAATCTTTTGCAATATTATAGGTGTCCTTACTGTCACTTTTGATCAATTGAATGCGTCCTTGCTGAATAAAAGTATTAATTTCTTTAAAAAAATAAAAAATAAAAACCCGTACCCCAAACGTTTGAATGCAGTGTATGCAGGATCATTTCAGAGTAGGATCGAGTGACACTGAACATTGGAGTAATGATGGTGAATATTCAACTTTACATCACAGGAATAAATTATCATTTAAAAATGACTAAAACAGAAAACAGTTCCTTAAAAACGTCATAATGTTTCACAATATTACTGTTTCTAGTGATCAAATAGATGCAGCCTTGGTGAGCATATAGAAGACTTCGTTCAAAAACATAAAAAAATAAGCTTTTAAATAGTTATTGTTATTCACTTACTAGATATTTTTCTTAAGGCTGATCCTGTTGCCTGGTTTTTACCCTCAGGAGTTCTGTACATGAAATGCAATGTTTAGTACACTTAAAGTTAGCAATATCAGATCGAGTCACAACCGTCATCGTGTTAGCCCGTGTCTCTCACCCGTGTCGGCAGCACTGGGTGATCCACTCTCTCATGGTGGCATGAAACACATCTCTGCTGACAGGCTGGTCCTGGCTCTCTGGGTCCAACATTTGTCGTAAATTGGTCAACTTGTCCTGACCGGAGCTTTGGAGAGTCATGGCCTGGAGATACTGCACCACGGTGGAGGCCTGAACCTCTCCTGTAGGCAACAGAGAGAGGCGGTCAGATCCGCTTTAAAATAATCCATTTAAAATAACTGTTTTCTGTTTTAAAATGTAATGCATTCCTGTGATCAAAGCTGCATTTTCATCATCATTACTCCAGTCTTCAGTGTCACATGATCCTAATCACCCAAATCAATCTAATATGCTGATTTGCTGCTCAAAAAAAAATTCTTATTAGTATTGTTGAAAACAGTTGCTTCACATTTTGGTGCAAATCATGATACTTTTTTTCAGGAATATTTTTTAATGTATAGAAAGTTCAAAAGAAAAGCATTTATTTAAAACATTATGTAAACGTCTTTCCTTTCACTTGTCAGTGTTGGGGAAAATTTAAGTAAGTAATTTGTTACAATATTTCATTACTCCCTAAAAGGCAACTAATTAGATTACCTAGTAAGTTTTAATGTAATGTAATGTGTTACGATGCTTTTGCGTTACCTTTTCTCACCTGGCTCGATTTCTTTCAGGCCTTGCAGGTGTTTTTTTTTATTTTTTTTTTTACTGAGAATATATTTTTTTGCAAGTGTTTAATGCTGTAATGCATTTAACAACATAGATAGCTTAACACACACACACTGATTTTCTTTCAAAAACACATATACCCCGGTTTCACAGACGAGGCTTAAATGAATCCCAGACTAAATTGCATGTTTGAGCTGTTTTAACTGAAAGCAAGTTGCACTGACGTATCTTAAAATATGTCAGTGTCATTGTTTTGTCTCAAGATGCACACCAGTAATGTTTTTTTTCTTTTCTTTTTCTAAGGCACGTTTATAAAAGCTACTTAAATGTCCTAATTGAACTAAAACCTAATTCAGGCTTAATCTAAACCCTGTCTGTGAAGCAGGTCTTGAAAAGTATTATATTCTGATTATTATTATATTGTAGTCCTAGCCTAAATGTATGCATGCTTTTACAGATTCTTCAAAACTACAATGATTCAGTATTCCTCAAAATGAATAAAAACAGTGAAATGCAAGCTCAGAATATTACACAAAACTGCAATAATTAAATATGTTAAATAACGCAAGTATCATTTATGTATTTAATTTCACTTTATCAACCACAGTCTTTGCTGATGACCTTTGATGATGCAATTCAGCCATACAAATGAGCAAAAATGATTTTTGCTTTAATTCTTTTCATTTTTATTGCTGAAGTATTAGTGTTGGACTTTCTTCCCCTGCGTCCTATTTTTTTGCGATCCAGAATGGCAGGAGCTGAAAGGTTTGTTTGAGCGGCGCCCTCTACTGTACAGGTGTGAGTTTGCATCTTCTTCAGTCTTATTCGTATTCATTTCACTTTTATTGTAAAATGGCCATTACATTTGCCAACAATAGAATTTTTTGTTTGTTTGTTGTTTTTTGTTATTAGAAAACAAACAAATAAGCCCAGACCAGGTGATAAAAAAGTAACGCAAAAGTAATGTAATGGATTACTTTCCATAAAAAGTAACTAAGTAACGAAATTAGTTACTTTATAGGGAGTAGTGGAATATTGTACCTATTACTTTTAAAAGTATTTTTCCACAACACTGCTTTTGATCAATGCGCCCTTGCCAATTAAAAAAGATTTATTTTTAAGTTACACCGAGCCCAAACTTTTGAACAGTAGTGTATACGATTTTAGTGTAACAAGCTTGTCTAAAGCACTGTTGAAAGAGAAGGTCTTACCTTTGCCAGTGGTGTCGCATGCTTCAAAAGTTATGTTCAGGAGTTCTTCCTCTGAAACGCCATTTGTTTCAGCACAATCACATAGAGCAGTCTCTGATGTAAAGTCTAAAGTAATGAGAAGTCACAGGTAAGATGACTGTAATATCGCTGCATTAGAAAAGACTTAGCGAAATGCTAGTAAAGCATCAGATCACCTTCACTGCTCTCAAGCACGTGGCAGCGCTCCAGTGAACATGTCCCGGAGTCAATGGAAAGACTTGGGACGCTGCATGCATGACTCTGTGACACGAGCCTGAAAGAGGAGAGATGGGGAACAACGTCTTCTTCTAAAGACCTCTGTTGTCCATTCGGCTTCTCTGAGGCCATAGCCTCTGACAACCAGAGAAAAGAAACTCTTCTGATACTGTTACACAGATCATATCTGTATCGCAATACCAAGAAACATGCATTTTCCAGAACTAGTCAATATTAACTCATGTGTTCTTCCATTTCATATAGTTTTACTGAAATATATAAAGAACAACAACTGAGACATCATCAGAAATAACAGAATGATATGTTTACTCATTATTGGCATGTAATGCACTGGAGATTTACATACCTTTTTAGCTGAATGTAATCCTTTTAGAATACACAAGAATGACATTTTCAAAACAGCATGGCTGATCTGTGCACAGTCAGACATATAGTAACACTGCTGTGTATGTGAAACATCCTTGTTGCTTGTAAATCTCAATGCTTACAAAAGCAACAGCTGATCTTTAGAGAGCCTTGGCCTCTTTTCATCATAGACACACACTGACACACATCAAAACCAGATGACATGCTATACCTCCCCCAAACACACTCCTTTCACTGCCTGTGCGCCTCTAGCAGGACAGAACAATGTTGCAATGGACCATTTTAATTAAGATTCAGCAGTTTTCCATATCAAATGATTCAAGGCCAGCACTCATCACTATATCAGCACCACCCACTCATTGTCCTTGTCCATTTCTTCAAACATATCCAACCTCCAAATCATTTCTCTCTGTTAGAAAATAACATTTCTAAATACAACAACAACAACAACAACAACAACAACAACAACAACAACAACAACAACAACAACAACAACAACAACATTGTTGTTGTTTATACTGTTTATCTGTATATTATTATATTATAATTTTAGATATAACTATTATCATATTTCTGTATATGTGCATATAATCATTATTAGTAGCAGTAGTACTACAAGTAATATTACAATTTTAGATATAATTATACTATTAAAGCATTGTATATTTTGTTGTGGTTATTATTATTTATATATATAGGCTACATTATCTTTTCATTGTATATTTGTTATTTGTATTATTTATCTATTTAATATTATATAATAATTTTAGATGTAATTATGCATTAGAATTTCATTGTATATTTAGTATTAGTATAGTATTAGTATAGCAGCAGTGATACTACTAGTAATATTATATATAATATTATAATTTTAGATATGGTTATACTATTATATATATATATATATATATATATATATATATTGTTGTGGTTATTATTATTTTTCTACATAACATTATATTGTAATTTATATATGATAATACATTATCATTTTCATTGTATATTTATTATTATTATTATTAGTAGTTCTACTAGTAATATTGTATATAATATTATAGTTTTAGATATAATTATACTATTATCATATTGCATATTTTGTTGTGGTTATTATTATTTATCTATATAATATTAGATTATAATTTAAGATGCAATTATATTACTATCGCATCTTTGTATATGTGTTATTAGTATTATTATCATTATTATTATCATCTATTTGTGGTGCTGTGCAACATGATATTACCTACTCAACTCAACTCTTCTAAAAACGATTTTTAACAGCATTTATTTACTATTACTTTGTTAGTATTTTTTAATGATTTGTCACAGCGCAGGATTACTAAAAAAAAGAAAAAGAACTAATAAAGACAGAAAGTCACAAAAATGTTCAGGTTTTGTTGATTTAAAGATGGACGAGTCAAGCGCATGTATGAGGAGTTTTTGAGGACTTTTAATTTGAAGTGTGTGACCGCTAACCCGGAAGTGTAGTGTATTTTGTTGTTCAGTTCAGTTGGTGTGTGTGTGTGTGTGTGAGGCTGAATATCTGATCACTGTTGGATACGGTCAAGTACAAACCGAAACCTGCAATATTGGGTTTTAGGCTCGAGTCGCAACTATGTCTCGGGGATCTATTGAAATCCCCCTGCGGGACACAGATGAGGTTTGGACTCGTTTTATTACTGTGTGGTGCTGGGTGTATTTTTATTACAGCTCTATGAATAGCTATCATCTGCTAATATGCTATCATTTACGCGCTTTTGATAAGTTTACCTAATATTCATTAACTAACAAAGGCGAATGACAGAAGTACTTCCGCGAGACTTGGGCTACTCAGCCATATTTATACAATCATTATGCAATGATGTAAAATACTTTAGTTTATGGTTCTGCCAAGACACATCATCCAGTCATATTTAAGCCTTTCCCATTGAAGTTTATTGTATATATGATATGTTTTGTGCTATTTAATGTTTATTTATTTAGAACTAACTTAAGCAAAAGAAAATATGGTACATAATATAACCAAATATGCCATGGGTATACAACAACAACAACATTTGTAATTGTACAACTGGACAACACTGTACATATTAAACAGTTGCATAGTTTAACGTTATGTAGTTTGTAAGTTTTTATGTTTATACTGTTTCCAAATGCGTTTTAATGTCAAATTTAAAATCGTTCAAACATTGATATTTTTTCCCCATTCCATTTGATTATAATAACGCACAAGTATAATAACTAAATCATATACATATACTATTACAATCTTACAATCTTTACTTCTTTTTGTTAAGAAAATGTTTTAATTCTCTCCAAAAAATTGTACGATAGGAAGTGACTAATAGGCATTTTTACAACAAAAAATGATATTTATAATATGATTATTTTTTTATATGATTATTTTAGATAATAATTATATTATGATCATATCATTGTATATTTGTCATCATCATTATTATTATTAATTTGTCATGCCGTGTAACATGTCTCAGGGGAATTTTTTTTTAACCAAAAATGTCTTCCATGTGAACTGATATTTATTAGGCTATATGATATTATTATATACATTTTTTATTATTATTGTATTATTTATTGCAGCTATTTAAGCTCTACTGTCTGTTTCAGCCGAACTCACTGTTGGAATTTGATCCGATTTTCCTCAGTAGTGGCTCCGGGATGCACCGAAATTAACAATTTGGCCGATACTGATAATTCTTTATTTTTGAAAGCCGATAACTGATATGATAAATCTAAATCCAAACTTGTAGATGATTTTTGAGAGCCTAATGTCAAAAACAAAAGTCTCACCATTAAAAGTCATGTCCCAAGCACAAAATAATATTGTTCTCATTATAATTCTATGTAGCTTATACGACAGACTTGCCCTGAACATGTTGCACTTAACTCTATTTAAAAAAAAAATGATTTCAATCATATTTCGAGCAATTCCAAACCATCATGGCGAACAGTGTGCATTTAAAGTGTCTCAGCTGAAGGAAATAATCCAATATTTATCGGCTCTAATATATATGCCAAATTTTCTTATCAGGCCGATGACATTAAAAATGAACATATATCGGCAGATACCGATATGGTGGCCGATATATCATGCATCCCTGTTCCCCACTTACTGAGTTCATATGTTTTTTCTTTCTCAGGTTATTGAGCTTGACTTCGACCAGCTTCCAGAAGGAGATGAAGTCATCAGTATCCTTAAACAGGAGCACACACAGCTCCACATATGGATTGCACTCGCTGTAAGTGACAAGCTTGTGTATAATGACTTCATTAGGGTTTTCTGGTGCACAAAAAATAATCTTACGACGATTGCTTTTTTTCAGTTGGAGTACTACAAACAAGGCAAAACAGAAGATTTTGTCAAGCTGCTGGAGGCGGCACGCATCGATGGAAACCTCGATTACAGAGACCACGAGAAGGACCAGATGACGTGTTTGGACACACTTGCTGCTTATTATGTCCAACAGGCTCGAAAGGAGAAGAACAAGGATGCAAAGAAGGACCTCATCAACCAGTCCACTCTTCTGTACACCATGGCAGACAAGATCATCATGTACGATCAGGTAAATCCAGGTTCCAGTGTTCATAGTCATATTGGAGAAATCGCTGTTATTTTTGTTATTGTTTAGCCTTATGATATTTCTCATTTCCACAGAGCCATCTCCTGGGAAGAGCTTGCTTTTGTCTCCTGGAAGGAGATAAGATGGATCAAGCTGATGCTCAGTTCCAGTTTGTTCTTAACCAGTCGACAAACAACATCCCGGCACTCCTGGGTAAAAGTCACATGATCATTACATGCTTTAAAAGTTTGATTTAAAGTCAACATGAAACCAAAATCCACCCTGCTTACCTAATACAGGCTCCCCGCAGGACTTTAATATTTCTTAAATCCAGTTTGATCTGATTTAAGGTTATAAAAGGTCTTAAATATGGTTAAATATCATTTTAAGAGGTCTTAGATTATACATTAAATCTGGGGACAGTAAAATATGATATCGCCTAACTTGATTATTAAACTTCATCCTATATGAGCTTATTAAATTAAATACATGTGAGCGTTGCGCGTTGAAAGTCAAAACACAGCGCTCTTGTCGTGAGTGTAATTAAGATTATTTGTAATGTATTTGACCTCATCAAGGCTGCATTTATTTGATCAAAAATACAGTAAAATCAGTAATATTGTGAAATACCATTAAAACTTAAAAAAGACACCTTAAGAAACATTTCTTAATATTAATAATGAAAACAGGTAGGGTGCTTAATGTGATTGGATACTTTGATGAATAGAAAGTCATTTGAAAAATACATTTTTGTAACATAAATGTCTTTACTATCACTTTTGATTAATTTCATGCATCCTTGCTGAATAAAAGTATTATATTAGAATGATTAGAACATATTAGAATGATTTCTGAAGGATCATGTGAAACTGAAGACTGGAGTAATGATGCTGAAAATACAGCATTGATCACAGGAATACATTACATTTCAAAATATATTAAAGTGGAAAATAGTTCTGTTAAATTGTAATAATATTTCACAATATTTCTGTTTTTACTGTACCTTTGATTAAATATATGCAGTTTTGGTGAGAATAAGAGACCCAAACTTTTGACTGATAGTGTACATGATTTATTTTGAGATATTTTTAGGTTTGTCATGTACAGATATACTGTATTCCTTTTATTTGTGAGTCTTAAAAAGTATGATATCCTGTAATACATGTTCCTGGTCTTTATGTGCAGTTATCAGTCCACATAAGTCACATTATTATGTAAGCGTAATATGGAAGTTAAATTGGATGTGAATGCTGTTTCATGGTTATTGATAGATATTGTCTCGTTATGAATGAGAATTTCTGTTTATGTCCTTCAACAGGTAAGGCGTGTATCTCCTTCAACAAAAAGGATTACAGGGGAGCTCTCGCCTACTACAAAAAAGCTCTTCGCACTAACCCTGGCTGTCCAGGTGAGTGAAAATACTATTATACTTTACTTGAAATCTGACCACTTCCTAGATAGTGATAGTTGATCAATTTATACTAATTCGATTTTTACATATTTCACATGAATTGAGAGATAAAAAGCTTAGCTTCAATATGTAATCTATATATATATATATATCTCGACTGATTACAAAATAACTAATTAATCACACATTTTTCTGTAATTAATCACACCAAACATATATTATACATATGCATGTCATGCATATTGCAATACATATTTTTACATTTAATCTCCCAACTAATGTAAAGATGATGAAATATATTTTTCAATGGCATATTTTTACTAAGTATCCATTTCTGGGATTGAAATAAGTAATAACAGCCATTCAATATCACAGTATAATTAAAAGCTATAATTGTTGACATTTAATAGGCTTTAAAAAATATATAGCAACTTTAATTTTAAGTGAACTTAAAACAATTTTCACATGAACCAATTATAATTAATGTTATATTAGCTGTGATATATATAATGTACATATAGTCATTTTTGTTTCTGTCTATTTGAAATTGAGCTGTCAGTTAGTTTTTTCCCACCACTAAATTTATTTTGCAAATTAATTTTCACAGTAAGTAAGAAATGTTCTAGTTAAAACATTTGGTATCTATATTTAATATGAGGATCGATCCTCTCGATACAACGATGGTATCTAAAGTATTTACACTTATTTTTGCACCTACAATGTAGGGCTGTGCGATATTGAAGAAAAGTGCGAAATGCGATAACTCATTAAATGCGATATTCAATATGCGATGCGATAATGCTTAAAGTGTGTAAAATAAACTTAAATTATCTTTACAATTATATAACCTACATACATTTTTCACATTCTTTTTGTGACAAGAATACATCCCGACAACTTCTGAAAGTGAACAGCAGTGTTTTACGGTCGCATAAGAAGTGTTATTTTAACATCAGTGTAAACCACGGGTTTTAGGGTTTCAGGTAATCCTACATTAGGCTTATTTAACAACAGAAACTGAATAACCAAATGTAAAAATAAAACGCTGCTTAGTTTTCACTGTATGAATTAAATATTTACTGTTGTCTTATTAAAGCTACAAAAGATATTCAGCCAAGAGCAGTGAGTGATTTTCTCTTTGTCTTTAGTTCATGACCCCAGTTATTGCAAGCTGTTGCAATATGCATATCGCGATATATATATTTGCGATATTTCGATAATTTCCCTATATATGCAGCCCTACTACAATGACAAGACAAGTACATTACTGACAAGAACAAAAACAGGCAGCCAGACAGAGCTTGACCAGCTGATCATGGGATAGGTTTAGATGCTGACCATCCTCGGTTGGCTCTCTCTCTGTTTGCAGAGCCGGAGAGAGCGGAATCAATAGCGTGATCATATTCTGTGATGCTAGCCAAAGGATGCGGGCAGACATAAGCATAACTATTCAAATAAATGAACATTTTATTTTTGACTGCTCTATTAAGCCCTATTCGCACTGGATTAGTATTATCTGGGAACCTCGTGTGATTTAGAAATTACCCCACCACATCTGAATTTCGTGTGGCGCATTCGCACGGGATAAGCGAAGCCTGTGATTTTTCTCAAATTTACTGACTTATCTCCTGGTTATGATGTCATAGGCTATTGCTTGGAAATGTCTTGTTGTTATAGGTCTCGCTGTATGCTATATTATAAACAGCAGAATGTTCTGCTATAGGCTACATGTCATCCATCTAATCTTATCTTTGTTTTTGCTCTTCTGATGGTTTTCAGCTTTCTCTTTCTGCAAATAGTATAGTTGTATGGTGTATATAGCGATATTACCCAGCACCCAAAATAGTATCAAAACACTCAAGCCTCCATTCTTGCGAAAGATGGATAAAAAAGCGCCCAGGAAACAAAAAACCTTAAAAAAATTATATACAACCCCGCCAAATCACAGAGATCCCGATTCGCACGGGACTAATATTATCTCAGGACCTCGATTTTCAGCGGAATATCATTTGCGGGGGAATTTTTACTTTACAAATTACAGACATGGCCGATTCGCGCGGGATTAAGATCACAGACAACCTCCGCAATTATTACAAATGACTAGAGGTCACCGGGTAATACTTATCCCGTGCGAATAGGGCTTTGGCGACCATACTATCGTGTGTTGTTTAAAAGTGCCGGTTAACAGGTTGACCTTTTATCTGGTCAAGACTGACAGAGCTCATTTCTGTGTGTATGTCTTATTGCAGCTGAGGTGAGACTAGGCATGGGCCACTGCTTTGTCAAGCTCAGCAAACTAGAGAAAGCTCGCTTGGCATTTGGGCGAGCTCTGGAGCTCAACTCCAAATGTGTGGGAGCATTGGTGGGTCTGGCTGTGCTGGAGCTCAACAATAAAGAGGCCGACTCCATCAAGAACGGCGTGCAGCTGCTTTCCAGAGCCTACACCATTGACCCCAGCAACCCTATGGTGCTCAATCACCTCGCCAATCACTTCTTCTTCAAAAAGGTGAAGCTAGATCCCTCTTGAGATCTACAGTTTAGAATTGGAGATCTTGTACTTTATGTGTTCTTTGTGGTTTTCAGGACTACAGCAAAGTGCAGCATCTGGCTCTTCATGCGTTTCACAACACTGAGGTGGAGGCTATGCAAGCTGAGAGCTGCTATCAGTTAGCTCGCTCCTTCCATGTCCAGGTTTATATATTTTTTACATTATAGTTTTAGTCATTAATTGCTTTTGTTGATTTTATAAGGGTTTTATAGCTTTAATTAATGTTTATCTCAATTTTAGTAATAGTAATCCTTAAATTTGTTTATTTCAGGTAGTTGTCAAAGCAACATTTCTAATTTTAATGCTTAAATTTTTTTATATTTAATCTTATTTTATTTCAGCTCAATTTCAGTTTCTAAAACAGATTTGTAGTATTTAGTTTTAGTTAACAATAACAACGCTGATGCCAAAAGGATGATCAGGAGTATTGAGGTCTGGGAACACTTGTATTGAACGGTCATTATTTTGTACTATTATCGAACAGTTTATTATCTCACCTATAACATGGCTATATAGCAAATAAAAAAATAAAAAAATAGGCAATAAACTTGCACACATCTTTGCTTTTAGGAGGACTACGACCAAGCCTTCCAGTACTACTATCAGGCCACTCAGTTTGCTTCATCTACTTTTGTACTGCCCTTCTTTGGCCTGGGCCAGATGTATGTGTATCGTAGAGACAAGGAGAATGCTGCGCAGTGCTTTGAAAAGGTCCTGAAGGCATATCCCAACAATTATGAAACCATGAAAATCCTTGGGTCACTTTATGCCACATCGGATGACCAGGAGAAGAGAGACATTGCTAAAGTATGGCATTTACATATCTAAAACTGAATTACAAAAAAATGCTTTTCTCAGAGATTATAACTCTGTTTTTTGTTTTGTTTTTACTTATAGGAACATCTGAAAAAAGTCACAGTACAATATTCTGATGATGTGGAAGCCTGGATTGAGCTCGCCCAAATTTTGGAACAAACAGACATTCAGGTAACATTCAGTGTTTAAAATCTGTGTTTTGACTCGTGTAACATACACCTCTCTCACTGAGAATCGTCCATCTTTCCTGCAGGGTGCTCTATCCGCATATGGCACTGCCACTCGCATCCTTCAGGAGAAGGTCCAGGCTGATGTTCCCCCTGAGATCCTCAATAATTTGGGGGCTTTACACTTCAGATTGGGAAACCTCGGCGAGGCCAAGGTAAAGAGACATTTTTGGCTCAAATTAAAGGTGAAGTATGCGACACTAGTGGCACCAAGTGAAGTTACAAAAATAAAACATATTTCCTAACAACCTTGCAAACATCCCTTTCATGTGTCGCGCCTCTCCATTCTCAAAACATCACAAATAGATTTTAGTTGGTTTGTGAAGACATGTCTCAACTGGTAAAAGTAGGCTACTTTTAATGAACGGTCCCAAAACATTAGGAATACTTTTAGCTGTGTTGTACGTGTATAAGACATTGTTTACGCTCCGTTTCCGAACAATTAAAGTGACAAATAAATGCATACTCCGAGAGCGCTCCACATGACATGTTTAATTATACCATCAGGATGCTCAAAATTGGGTGAATGCACGTTTTAAACATCTTATTGTACACGTAAGTTAATCGCCCTTCTGAATTAATGCGTGCTGTATTGTAACGCACACTCATAGCTCGCACAACCGCACACAGAATCATTAGTGCATAAATGTATTGTCAACACTGTTCTGTGATTTATCAATAAAATAGCTTAGAAACTGAAAAGTTCTAGCATATATTCCTTAGTAACTAAAACCCACAGCTTCACTATTAGTAGAGAGACGCTGCCAGGAAGAATGAATTCACACGCAATCGCTCTCTCAATAATGCATTAATATAAATGTAATCTTTACGGTGCTACTTCCTGTATCTGATTTCGAATGAGCAGAAATGATTTCTGTCTACACTGGACGAATCAAAGTATTATGAACTGTACTATTGTCTTTCTGAACGGGTGCATGATGATGTTGTATTAGGGCTGTTGTAACGCTTTGCATCTCAATGCCCCATTCACTTTGACTTTGAAGGTTGAATTTTGTCTTGCATTTCTTTAACCAAAGCTAAATTTATTTTCCCATGTAACACATCAGTCATGGTTCCTCATTGGCTAAACGCCCTCTGGCTCCGCCTGCTACAGTGGCCACGCCTCCAAACTCTTGCTATAGGTTGAGCTGGAAAGAGATTGTCCGCTCAGACCTGTCAATCTCAATGTTTTGATGGGGCCTAGGAGGCTCGATGTGTATACTTTTGAGGGAGATAAACCTATGAATAGCATACTAATAGTAGTCAATAAACTGAATTGAGGGAATACATCACCTTTAAATGAATGTTCTGGTTCTGCTGTTAATTACCTCCGCAATTACATTTGACTTGGAAATAATTGGAATGGAATGTCTTGGACAATTTGGTTGGGGAAAAAAAGCATCAGGAATGCATTAAATAAGTCAATCACACATCTCAATTTCTTTGTAGAAATACTTCCTGGCTTCTTTGGAGAGGGCAAAAGCTGAGGGCGAGCATGATGAGCACTACTACAACGCCATCTCTGTCACAACCTCCTATAACCTGGCCAGACTCTATGAAGCCATGTGCGAGTTTCACGAAGCTGAGAAACTCTACAAGAACATCTTGAGAGAACATCCCAACTATGTGGACTGTATGCATCATCACAGAGTATTGATTTTGTGTGGCTTTTTTCAGGAAACACTTGTCCGCTCACTTGTCTTATTTGATTTTGTAACAGGTTACTTGCGTCTTGGAGCGATGGCACGTGACAAGGGAAATTTCTACGAAGCTTCTGACTGGTTTAAAGAAGCCCTTCAGATCAATCAGGTAGACAGTTCTTGCCGCCATACATATGCCTACATATATTGTGATTCTACTGTATTAATCTAAATGGGTGAAAGGCCTGCAAACAACAACAAAAACGCAAATGTGAGAAAATTCACAGCTGCACTTAGGACCTGCAAACGTTTCAGTCACAACATGACCTTCTTAACGCCAGGTGCAAGAGTATCTTAAACAAAGAAAAAACAAATGGTTGCAAACGTCACATGGTGACCAAAAATCACATGGGAAAAAGTAATTAGTAGTCATCTTTCCTTGGAATTCAGTTTGGTTTGAGTTTGTTTGAGAGGAGTTGTATACTATAACATTTGTATTCTCAGTTGAATATTATATAGTTATATATAATTATAATTATTACACACACACACACACACACATATATATGTGTGTGTGTATGTATATATATATATATATATATATATATATATATATATATTCATGTTTTTGTCTGGTTTATAGTGTGTGTGCCTTTTTTGTAACTTTTCACCTATTTGGATTATTGTTGCTTACGCACCTAGACTTTTTGTATTTGTTTAATTGCGCTTTTTTTAGTTTAGATTTGTTTAGTTTTTTGTGATTTAATCAGATCTGTTTTAATAAATTGTGTTTTGTAGGACCACCCTGACGCCTGGTCGCTGATTGGTAACCTGCACTTGGCCAAACAGGAGTGGGGTCCCGGCCAGAAGAAGTTTGAACGCATCCTTAAACAGCCCTCTACACAGAACGACACCTACTCTATGCTGGCGCTGGGAAACGTGTGGCTTCAGACGCTGCATCAGCCCACTAGAGACAGAGAAAAGGTGCCTTGCGTTATTCAGCTGACAAACCATCATGTGTTTCCTGAATTTGTTTGTTTTATTTACTTTTTTTTTTTTTTTCAGGAAAAGCGGCACCAGGATCGAGCTTTGGCGATTTACAAACAAGTTCTGAGGAATGATGCCAAAAATCTATATGCTGCCAATGGAATAGGTGCTTTTTCTACTTTTTAATTAGCCATGCAAGGCTAGACCCTTAACTAGCAATATAAACTTACACCTGGTATTAAAATGAGTTTTGGACGATCGGGTCACAAGGGAACGACACTAAATACAGGTGTAAATGGGGTATAAAACAATTTGAGCTTGTCCACTTTCGTAGCCTGGTTGACACCAGACCCTTCTCAGTTGTAACTGAGAGTGGGTCTGGGGAAGGTTCATTCACAGCCCATTTCCAAAGGGACGTCTCCAACGGACGTCGCTCAAATGCCTCTGGGCGCAATTGGATAGACCTGAAACCAATCAGAGCGATGAAGGAGATGACGCTTCAATGTCGCTGCGCTATCGTCATCGTGTAAAGCCCGCCTCAACGTTTGTGATTGGTGCCTCGATTTGGAAAATTTGGAAATGGGCTTGAATGGGCTCTTGGCCAGACGGACTTGCAGAGCAAATCTCAAATTTGCCGGAGGTTCGTCTGGGTTTTCCCAGGCTACCACTTTTGACCACTTCCAGAGGTAGTTGAAAATGCATTTGACCGGACTGCTTTCGTGGTGTAGACATGGTTGAAAGTGGACTTGTGTTTACCCATCACTTTGCTTCAGCTCATCGTGAACATGTTTCTGCTGTGTGACGCAGGTGCTGTGCTGGCACATAAGGGTTATTTCCGAGAGGCACGGGATGTCTTTGCCCAGGTCAGAGAGGCCACAGCAGAGATCAGTGATGTCTGGCTGAATCTTGCACACATCTATGTTGAGCAGAAGCAGTACATCAGTGCTGTACAGATGGTGAGAGAATAAACTGAAGGACAACTCCTCTGAACAGGAAGGGTTTGGCTGTGGATCTGTACTCACCGCCTGTTTTTCTCTTCAGTATGAAAACTGCTTGAAGAAATTCTACAAATATCAGAACACAGAGGTGTTGCTGTATCTGGCCCGAGCGCTCTTCAAATGTGGCAAGCTGCAGGATTGCAAACAGACTCTTCTCAGGGTGGGAAAAACTTCATGCAACTTGGCATTTTCTTTTCTTTAATGCAGGGTTTTCCAAACTGGATTTTGCAAGTATATGAAAAGCAAATAATTTAATTCTAAAAATGTTATCATTTTAAAATGAAAATGATCAAAATCTAAAGAAAATTGTTTACCTGCATGTCATGTGACCATTAACCAACAAATTATTGAAATATTATTTTAAAAGTAGGCATTTCAGGTTAAAGTGGTTTAGCTAAGAAAAAAATGGTCCATCTCTGCTTTACTACAGTGACTCTAGGTTGTATTTGTTTTGTATTATAAATCAGGCTGCCGCATATAATTATATGGCAAATAGCCTATATTATTAAGCTAAATAAGGTTATATTGTTTTTTAGTATGTTGCATAATTCAGTACCTAGTATTGAACAATTCATTTGATGTGTTGCATATTTTTGCATAAGTTATCTTTAATAGATGAACCCAATGCATTAAAACAAAATAAATAATGTGATTTTTCATCACATTAATATGTGATTAATCCCCCCAAAATGTATAATGTTTTTTTTATTAATATTTAATTATTTGATTTTATATCTATTAGCAGTCCTAATCGTAAATGTCTCTGACTTGTTTTTCTCTCAGGCTCGTCATGTGGCTCCCAATGACACAGTGCTGCTGTTTAACGTGGCGCTGGTTCTGCAGAGGTTGGCCACGCTGGTGCTGAAGGATGAGAAGAGTAATCTGAAGGCTGTGTTGAGTGCAGTGAAAGAGCTGGAGTTGGCTCACAGGTGTGTATGTGAACTCCATGACCTCCAGCCTGTGACGCACAACAGCCTGAGGCTTTCATAACTTTCTGTTCTTGTTCTCACAGGTACTTCAGCTACCTCAGTAAGGCTGGAGACAAAATGAGATTTGACCTAGCGCTGGCCGCGAGCGAAGCCAGGTAGGGTTGCTTTATCCAGATATTATGTGACTTTTGTTCTGAAAGTTTTGTCTTACCGCATGATTCAGACAAATGGGATCCGAAGACTCCCAAGAACTGCGTGACGACAAAATCCCAGCCAGTCTTAAAATATGTCATACTTGATGTTTGTTTATATGTTTTTAAATAGATGCGTATATATATCCATTGTTCGTTCGTTTGTTCGTTCCTTCCGTAGATAGTTCGTTCCATCCATCATGGATCTTTTGTTCAATCCTTCCTTCAATTCTTCATTCCTTTCTTCATTTATTTTTTCTGACCTGGTTTCACACACAGGGTTTAGATTAAGCCAGGAATAGACCTTAGTTCAATTGACCCTTCGCAAAGACCCGCCCCCCTTAGTTACTGTCGCTATGTCCGACAAGCTACGCCGCTCTCACGCACACACCATGTTCTCACGCAGTTTAAAATACATCGCGGATCAGAGAGGAGACTGACAATACGCTGACAGACAGGACAGACCAGGTTACTTTTTGGTTACTTTTGATATTAAACATATTAAAGAAAGTCTCACCTTTCAAATTTGGTCATTTTTAAAAAGAAATTTAAACAATAAATACCGTTGTGTGGCTCTTTAATGTGTCTTGACAGATCGCTGTAGAGCCTCAGTTAAAGCTGCTCGTGAACCGATCATCTCTTCCTTCCAGTTCATTTATAGAATCAAATAAACATGAATGAACATAAGAAGGAATGTTGTTTTAACCGTGGAAAGGCGTCAGTATATTCAGTTTTTCATGTTAATCTACTAACTCTCCTGACTGCTTTGTCGGACAAAATGGCGGATGGCGAAGTATGATTGGTCAGATCACCTGTCAATCAAGCTCCTTGCCAAGGGTCAATTAGGACATTGAAGTAGTTTTTATATAAAAAAAAAACATTACTGGTGTGCATCTTAAGACAAAACACTGGCACAGACATATTTTAAGATCTGTCAATGCAAGTTTCTTTCAATTAAAACGGCTCAAACATGCATTTTAGTCTGGGACTAGACTTAAAGGATTAGTTCACCTCAAAATGAAAATTTCCTGATAATTTACTCACCCCAATGCCATCCAAGATGCTCATGCCTTTCTTTCTTCAGTGGAAAAGAAATTAAGTTTTCAGGATTTTTCTCCACACAATGGACTTCAACGGTAACCAAATTGTTGAAGTCCAAATCAGTGCAGCTTCAAAGGGCTCTGCACGATCCCAGCTGAGGAATAGGATCTTATCCAGCGAAACGATTGGTCATTTTCAAAAAAACAAAAAAATGTATATACTTTTTAACCACAATTGTTCGTCTTGTGCTGGTCTGCGACGCGCCAGGGATTACATAATCACGTTAGAAAGGTCACGCTGGACGTAGGCGTCCCATTGTTTACAAGCGTGGAGAAGGAGGATCGTTTAAATTTTATTGTATGTTGAATGACATATTTATGTCTTTGTGTCAGTTTATTGTTTAAAATGGTCCTTTCGTGTGCGTATCCTGGATGTTTAAATCTTTTGAAACCCAAACGTTTTCTTCCGCCTATGTCCAGCGTGACCTTTCCAACGTGATTACGTAATGCCTGGCGCGGAGCAGACCAGCACAAGACGAACAAATATGGTTAAAAAGAATATACATTTTTAATTTTTTTTTTAGAAAATGACCAATCTTTTCGCTACATAAGACACTATTGCTCAGCTGGGATCGTGCAGAGCCCTTTGAAACTTTGAAACTGCATTGATTTGGACTTCAACAATTTGGTTACCGTTGAAGTCCATTGTGTGGAGAAAAATCCTGAAAAGTTTTCCTCAAAAAACTCAATTTCTTTTCCACTGAAGAAAGAAAGACATGAACATCTTTGATGGCATTGGGGTGAGTAAATTATCAGGAAATTTTCATTTTGAGGTGAACTAAACATTTAAGCCTCACCTGTGGAACCGGGGATATTTTTTGTTTGTTTGGGATTTGGGAACAGAAAGGTTGATTTTTGAATGACTTGAAAGGGAATAAATGATGACAGAATCTCCACCGATCTGATTAGTATAAATGTATGTTTTGTCTCTCAGGCAATGCTCTGACTTGCTAAGCCAGGCTCAATACCATGTGGCCCGAGCTCGTAAACAAGATGAGGAGGAGAAGGAGCATCGTGCCAAACAGGAGCTGGAGAGAGACACACTGCGGCAGCAAGTGATGAAAGAACAGGAGGAGAGGAAGAGCAGAGTGGCCGAGGAGCAGAAGAAGCTGCTTGAGCAGAGAGCCCAGTATGTGGAGAAGACCAAGAACCTGCTCACCTTCTCCGAGGGAATGAAAGATTCAGCAAAGGAGAAGAGGAAAGGAGGCAGCGGACGGGTGAGCTTTTTTAAAGAGCCAGGATCTGGGCATTAAAAATGTAAAGAAGCGCAAGAAATTTATTTACATACTAATTTTCTTTTTTTATTAGCGCAAAAAAGGAGGCGATTTTGATGACTTTGTCAATGATGACTCTGATGAAGACCTGCCAATGAGGAAAAAGAAGAAGAAGAAAGTTGGGAGCGGCAGTGAAGTTGAGGAGGCAGGAGAGGATGGAGAGAAGAAACCCCGGAAGAAGAGGAGGAGGTAAACATTAACGAGAGCAGTTGTGGAATGCAGTGTCATTTTAGCATTATTTCTTAAAAGTAAATTTTATGTGCTTTTGTCATTTTTATTAGTATTACTGTAGGTTTCTTTTTTTTTCAGTTATAGTTTTAGTTCAGCATTAGTTTTGATTTATTTCATTTCTAGTTATTAGTTTTAGTGCTTGAACTTAAACTAAACAGAAATGCTGCCATGGCAACTAATTGACAACATTTTTCATCTAATTTTATTTCAGTTAACAACATTATTATTATTTTTAGTTAATGATAATAACCCAGGTGGAACATAAAGGGTGAGTTTTTGGGTTGCTAACAACTTCAATTCAGAGAATCAAAATGCAATTACAAAATTATTTTTTGAACAGCGTTATAAAGGTGCCAGGTGCGGACACATTTACCCTTGCTAAGCAAAATTTCATGGGCAAAATCCAGTAATTTAAATATGAATTCATATGATCATGAGTTTTACATAAGGGTGAAAAAGTGCAATGAAAATGTGCAATAAAATATGACCAAGCTCAGAAACTTTGTTCAAATCCTTAACTCTACGTTTTGACCTTAGTTTAATGTATGTAATTGAATGATTATACATTTAAATTATAAAATCTTTTTTTAGCAATGCTATTCTTTTGCTTCAAAAGGTTTGCACCTTTTCAATATTCAATATGATCGTGTTGAACTTTTCTTTTCTTTTTGTCATGTAATTGAATAGTTATAAATTTAATTATAAATCAAATATTTTTAAATTATGTTAATAATATTAATAATTATATAACATCATATAAAATAAAATTCTGATCCCTGGTGATTGAAGTTAAACCCGGACTGAAGCTGTGTCCGGTTAAGTTTCAGTCTGTTTCTCTGGTTGCTTCCACAGACCAGCTGGGTCAGATGATGAGGAAGGAAGCTCAAGGCCTAAAAAGCAGCGCAAACCCAGAGAGCGCAAGAGGGCCGAGAAGGTACAGGTGCTCTGCGGTTAATATGCAAGTGTTATCTGGATGTAGAGATTTAGATCTAATTGCATTTTTCATTTTTCAAGTCCAAGCCGGAGCGCATGCCGCCATCTCTTAAAGGGAAGATCAAGTCCAAGGCCATCATTTCATCCTCCGATTCCTCCTCCGATGAGGATGGCCTGAAAATAGCAGAAGAAAGGTGAGAGATGGTCACTTGAGCTTGCTTGAAGTCTGTCTATTCATACTTTGCACGTGACGTCACAAGTACTGGCTGGCGGGCAAGAACGTCGTTCTCTAGCAACCGAACCCAGTAAACTAATCAAGGATCCTGCCAGGACGTCGCCAGTTTTAATATACAAAAGTTGGTGATTTGAGGTGTAAACGACATGCCAGATAGTTGTTGTGCGATTGGATGCACTATTATTAGGCATAATCGGGTTAAGAACGTGCATGTAAACGCGCTCATTCGCTTAAAATGAAAGTAGAAACGGACTGAGCTTTCAGCATCTGTCGCTGCATTAACGCCGCGTTCTCTCAGAGACGACGATGGATATAACGGTATAGCGACGACTATCTCAATTTACTGGTTTAAAGTTTCTCTTGTGGACTTAGATTAATGACAGTAAAAAATGTGAAGAATATTTCTTTTTAAACAAGTTTTTGAAGCTGCTTTTGATTTTCACAGATGGCACAGTTGTGCTGTTCGTGAACTAAAGACTGTTTTAGGCCTATATCATTTTAGTGATATTATTCATATTTAAATCACCCTTTGAAAATAACTTGAGGCTTCAAATAAAGATATTATCGATTACATCATTACGGTGACAATAAGGAGCTGTTAAAAAATGTATTTAATTGAATCAGTCATTCAAGAGATTTGTTAAAAGAATGCTCAATTATTCAGTAATAAAATAAGTGGAGTCAGGGTCCGAAATTAACTTTTTGGCTCACCTGCCACGGGGACTGGTAGATGAAAAAATCCACCAGCCAAGCATATTTTTTACCGGCCAAAATAATAAACAGATTTTTTGTGTCACATATATAGATTAATTTCAGTACATTTAATTGAGATAAGGTATAATTTTGAATGAATAAGAGTACATAGAACTCAAAACAGAGCAACAAATAGTAAGACATGGAAGATGTGAGCATGGAACTATAGTGCTCATAACAGTACATTAGACGGTTTTGTAAAACTATCAGATACTTTACCGAAAGTAAAACATTTTACCTATTAATACTATCAGTTAAACGGTTTAAAAGTAAGAAAAAAAGTATATATACGTATTTTTTTAGCTTTTTTTTTTGTTTGCTGCATGGTTAAAAAAAACCAATATATAGCCTATATTTGTTAAATAACGGGGCGCGTCGACACGCGCAACCACACACGCCTAAAGACATATTTCACTGAGCAAGCACAATGAAGTGAGTGAAAAGAAGTAGCTACTGTGGGACCGTTTCGACAGAAAGAGCGACGAAGGTACTTGCTAAATATACGCGGTATTAAAATAAAGCAGTAGGCCTAGTGCAAGTACAATGCAATATCACTGGCGAAGCAAACATCCACAAGCAAATGATAGGCGCTTCCCGAAGTTGGCCACTCTAGTTATCTCTGTATTCCCGGGACATCTGTGCCATCGGAGACCCAGACTCACCCCACATCATGTTGACATGTTACTTTTTTTAAAGTGACAAGCTTAGGATTGAGGTAGGTCTGCTATTTTTATTTGACGAAAAAAACGTAGTCTGATGAAAAAAAGCAGTTTTTTTCAAAGCACACACGGGCACACACGCAAGGTCTCTCGCTCTCTCCCTCTCGGTGCGCGCGCTACACAGTTTGAAGCACAGTATGTGCGCGCTCTTTCTCGCTCGCTCGCTGGCGGGTGTTGATTTCGGACCCTGAGTGGTGTCATTGAATAATTCATTCAAAACTATATATTTTTTTAAAAATAATTAATTTTGATTAATTAAACATTTACAAAAAACTGCAGCAATTAACATTTTGTCAGAACCTCTAGTAAATTGTGTAATTTTTATTTAGTTGTCTGTTCAGAATCTGGGGAGAATCGTGATCTCTTTGAAACAAAACAAATCGTGATTCTCAATTTATCCAGAATCGTGCAGTTCTAGTTGTAATTCATGAATGCTTTGGAATACCGACCTAATGTTGGTCTCTCTCTCTCTCTCTCTCTCTCTCTCTCTCTCTCTCTCTCTCTCTCTCTCTCTCTCTCTCACTGTCTATCTCTCTCTTTTTTTAAAAAAATACATATTATAAATAAACTTGGTAATTTATCTGACTAAATTATTTGGCAAAAAATGCAAATTACAGCTACACAGCTAAAAAATTCATTAAAAAAAAGCTCAAGCATACATTGACTTCAACATAATCAGTTATTAATATTTCATTGGTTTCCTCTCATTTCTTTGTATGACAGCCTGGTCAGAATTATGTCCGCACAATCGTTGCGCGCGCATATAGCAGAATGAGTTGTCCACAATACTTAACAACACATGCAAACGTCACGGGAGCGTAACCGCGATAGACACGATATTCCAAAATCTACACTGATTGACAAATTTCTACCGGTGTGTCACATAGGAAAAAAAGTAATTACTTCAGTTTCAACGCTATTTATTTCCTAATGTTGTCGATTTTCCGTTCAGAAACACCAGGCACAGCGCCTCGGGTTCAGACGATGACGAAAGCCACAGGAAACGCATCGCTTCTGACAGCGATTCCAACGAGGAGCGGAACCGATCCGGCAGCGAGGCCGGCAGCCCACGGCGCTCTGCAAACTCAGAAGAGGACGAGTCTGGCAGCGATCGTCCGGTGAAGAGGAGGAGACCGCAACAGCAATCCGAGTCCGAGCAGTCGGACAACGAGAGCAAAAAGAGCCGCTCCGAAGGGTCTGATGATGAATCCCCGGCTGGTTCTCCGGCTGGGTCTCCGGCGCCGGCGTCAGATCGGGGCTCGGAGAACGAGGGCTCTCCGCAGAGGTCCGATAACGAATCTGAGCCCGAGGGGTCCAACAATGAAGCCTCTAACAGAGGATCTGATGACGACAGTGACTGAAATTACTGAGCGTTCGGTCTGTTGGGGAAACCCAAAAGCGTTTGTTCTTGTAATGTTCAGATCAGAACGTAAGGAGTTATGTCATCCAGGATAATGTTTCTCAGATTTTAGGGTTTTTTTGTATGTTTTTTTTTTTTATTCTGAAAAAATGAGAACGTGTTTTCTGTTTAGTCTTTTGAGTAAGAAATGTTCAAAACCTCTTTAACAGACGTTTTTGATAACGGCATAAATTGTGCGCTGTGATCTTAAGGGACAATCACACACTGTGATTCAGAGTTGGTGTACAATATGAAATCCCTTTGAATAAAAAGTATTTTGAATTTTTTTTCTATTTTGTCTTGTTTGGAGCTATTGCAGTTAGTTCTGAATTTGCAAGAAAATGAGCTAATTGCACGCGCGCACACGTTTCTTTGACTATATTAGGGAGGACATTGCATAGACTTGATTTTATATTAGGTTAATGATATTTTTTGTGACCTAACAGAATCGTGCAAAACACTGGATTTAAATAAAAACATGTTTTGGCCAACTTATAAGCCTTTTTAACTAGTGAGGACCAGTGAAATGTCCTCACTATTCGGGTGTCATAATATGTCACTACAATGACATATTACAATGACAATGAGGACATTTGGCCCTCACTAGGGCTGGATGTACCTCGTATTATGACACTGGCAAAGGAAATGATGCGTTACGTTATCATCAACTTGCAGGTTATGAAGTTTATTTTGGCTTGTTTTTTTCTGTCATTTGGTCAAAATCTCACACAGGCTGTTTAAGACAATGACTCGACGACACTTTTTTTCCGCTCCTCAAATAAAACATTAGCCTTTATAGTGTTTCTTGAGTAAAGAAAATGCTGTACTTATTCAAAGAACCAGTTCTTAATTTACCTTTGCATTGCAAACAAGCAGAAACGGTCTAAACTGCGTACAGTACTTTATTTGCGATAAAGGCGGTGGAGTTATGATAGAAGTTTAACTGACATTTTGTTTTAATGTTTTTAGAATGTAATTAATTCATTTGATGGCAAAGCTGAATTTGTAGCATCATTACTGCAGTCTTCAGTGTCACATGAACCTTCTAATATGCTGATTTTGCTTATGTGTTGAAAATTGCATTGTGCAGCTTAATTTTTTTTGGGAACCATGATACATATTTTTCAGGATTTTTTGATAAAGTTCAAATGAACATTATAAATGTCTTTACAGTCACTTTTTAAATCAATTTAATTCATACTTGTTGAATAAAAGCATTATTTTTTTATATATTTGAACAGATGCATTAAAAGTCTTCCAGTGTGCTTTTCCCCCCTCATACTTTATTAGAAAATGTTTCCAACATGGCATCAATAATAGCCTAACTATTAAAAGCATTGCACAATATGGATGAGAAAGATACAGAAAAACAAGATAAAAATTAACATCTTTAAAAAACAAACCATTATTTATGGGGTGTCTCATATACCAATAGAGTATATTTTGACTTAAAACCATATCATCATCTTACATTGCATTTCCATTTAGGGATTCTAAGCATTGTTTTTAGTTCACTCCTCAAAAAGAAACATTTGTGAATCACTGCGCAAGAATACATTTTCATATTACACAAGTCGTGACAGTATGAATTCAGTTGATATTCAGGTAAACGCTGAGCTTGGTGTTCAAAAACTCTGGAATTGAGCACAAAAATTGGAACTGAACATTGAGGCCTGTAAGTGATATCAGTTATATATGTAATAGGGGTTAAAATTTGTCCTCATAACTTTCATCCAGAAAAAAAGAAATGCATTTTCCATTTCAAAGTCACCAATTATTTTTAAACTGGAAGATTGACCTTCTGTTGATGACAAAAGTTCATCGTTCTACATATTCACGCCCAAGCACACATTAAAATAAGGCCAAATAAACGCTGGTGTGTAACTTTATTGAAAGCAACAGTGGTACACTGAACATTCTGAGCTCTTGCACCTTACAGTAACACTTGAAACAGCAAATCATTGTACAGATGCCACGAGTGGGTCACTATTTGTTGACCTACCTAATGATAAATCTTCAACTTACCCCTCATGATTAAATAAATATGTATACCATCCATAAACATCATGGGAAAACATTAGGTTGTAAAACAGTGTTTCGTAAATTGAATAACAAATTTCTCATCTCGTTTCATCTTTATTTTACCAATTAAAATGCATTAAAAAAAATTACACATTTCTGTTCGGATCAAATTGTCGCATCTTAACAGGCTGTGTTTGGTAATCCCTGAAGATACTGTAAAGAAAAAAAATAATTCAAGTATCATCTTGACAAGTAGTGGAGGGGAAGAACACGTTTGAGGCAAAAAAACAAAACAAAAAAAAACGTTTAAAAAAAAGGCCGCATAATTTCATCTCTCCCACATGGCTTTGTTCATTATTATAATACATAGGAGGGAAGGGGGAAAATAAAACATGACATTTTACTATCATACAACAACTGGAAAGTAAACCATTTTTCAGACTCGAGCACCTTGCAGACCTGGAGAGTTTTCATTTGACTCCAACACACACACACACACACACACACCGCATACTCCGCCCACTGCTGTGAGGTATAAACAAAGCATTGATGGTAACCAATGATTGAGGATTCTTTGTAACAAACAAAAGTGAATATTGCAGTAACTCAAAATATGACACTGAGCAAAAGTGCATTTCTATATTTTTGTGCTGAAATGAACAGCAGCAGAAAAGGCTCTTGCAAATGCATGTTCTTAAAAGCAAAAATGTATAAAAAGAAAACGATGCAGGTCCAAGCTGTTAATACCATTTATCTGAGGTGGTTCTTAGTCATTACATGCTTTAAACGATGAGGTCAAAGAGAAGCGTGACGTAATACGTTGGCTTGACACTGCAGGAAACAGCAGTGCGGCGGTTAATACAAGTGAAAGAGGAGATCGTGAAACTAAACGGGAGAGATGACACAGCCGAGTACATCAAGGCTTTGGCTGGATCTTTAGTCAGCTTCCTCTTCAGACTCTTCCTCTTCTGCTGTCTCCAGCCAGGTCAGCCACTGGTTCACCTTAACAGGAAAAGAAAAAAAAAATCATGTAAATGGTGTGTCTTCCACTGAAGGGGTGCCATTGTTTACTGCAGTCGGATAATCGTGGTGCGCATTACCTGAAACAATGCTTTTCCTTTCCCTGGAAACTCCTGGGTAATATCTTCTTTCCATGCTAGGAAGGCCTCTTCTTCAATTATCTCCATATCATAAAAGTTGACATAGTAGCGCAGTAACATTCCTAAGGAGATAAGAGACGATAAAAAAAAACAGGAAAACAAGCATTTCCTCTTATTACTTCAAATCTCTCAGTAAACAAACTCCACGGTTCCCACACCTTTAGACCAATGAATTTCAATCCTTCTGCATTATACAAAAACACCACACACCACCACATAAGGTATGAACTTTATAACCAAGCTAATTAAAATAAGAACCAAAAACCCCCCAAAATGAATTAAAATATTTCTATTTATTGTTATAAAATATATAATTTTTTCCTATTATTTATTTAATACATTTTTACGGTTTTATTTTTATTAAAAAAAAGTTTAGTTTGTTTATAATAAATTAACGAAAACAAATGCATAAATACAATACATTTAAAACATAACTAAAACATTATTTATTTTCATTCGTTTTTTTATTTGATTTAAATATATTAAAATAAATATATATATATAAATTATTAAACCAAAACAAAATGAAATAAATATTTCTCTGATAGATGGATACAGAGATTTTCCTCCAGGTCTTATTCTTCCCTCATTTTTAGACGTACCTTTGGGAAAAGCATGGGCATTGCAGTGGACTTGCAGTGCATACAGTGCACTGACTTGCAGGTCCACGTGATCATGCAAGAATTTTTGCATGACCGGTTTGAAGGCAAGTAGCAGCTGCTTTTCCTGGTCCAGCTGCTCTTTCGTAGGTGAAGATAATTGTTCTTCTTCCTCAGTGGAATACATCTCATGGAAGATGTACTGCAAAAAGCTAGAAGAATTTGGGGGGTTAATCAAGGGTACACAGAATAAACCTTTAAATGCTTTTACAAGAATGGTTTTGGCCATCCTCATACCTGGTCATCAGAATGTTAACGAAACCCTTATCAGTGTGCAGTTTCAGAGAAATGTTGTCCTTGATCCACTTGTAGATGGTTTGCGGGGCAGGATCTGCTTTGATCTGCTTCAGTAACTCCTTCTCCAGCTTCATGAGAGGGAATAAGAAGCTCAGGCTCTTCCCCTCCAGAATCTCCAACATGCGATCTTTGTTTTGATCTATTTCTGTGGGCAGAGATAGGAATATGGGAAATGAACGAGTCCATACAAAATAAACTGGGTTCAGACTACATTATATTTTTCTGTTACAATAGTCACGGAGTCAGATTATGCAATTTTGACTCCTAAATTCTTGCCTTTTCAATGGACAAGAAACATGTCCGACTACACGTTGCTTCCCAACCAGTCACCACTTGCCATGTTTAACAACATGCATGTCAGCACTCACCGAGGAAACATCAAAAAGGTAGGAGTATTTTTGTACCACTCCACAAACCTTTTCTCTATTGTATAATTCCACCAAGCAGCACCACTTCCTTTCATTTCCCCATGTTTGAAACCTGTGTATGGAAGAGCTTCTGTGCTCCTATTGGTCAACTTCACAGACGTGAGAACCATTCAATGAAACATGCTAGTCTTTTAGTCGAGACGTGTTGTCGGTTTTCATCCACTATGAAATAACAATAGATCTGTGTGTCCTGAGGGCCATTGTCCCTTATAAATCACCACAACACCCTATATCAAGTCACCTTTATTTATTATGCGCTTTATACAATACAGATTATTTCAGGATGATAGTGTAGTCTGAAAGTGTGAAGGCCGAAATCATAGACCGCAAAAGGTGAGGATGTTTAATAAGGGTTTCATAATTAATAAAAAATTAAAACTTTGTAATATTTGTCATTTTGAAAAACCCGTTTTGATAACACATGGAAATTAAAGATGCACACGAAAACAGACTTGTCACACTTTAGACTTATAACTTTTGCCTCAAACTGCTAAATGGCCCTCCAGCTTATTAATAGTTAATAAGGTTTAGGTATAGGGTAGGATTAAGGGATGTAGTATATAGTCATGCAAAATAGTGCATTCATATGAAATTGCGTGAAAACCACAAGAGTGAGATGGCGGAATAGTTGGTGTCAAAGCAAAATGTTTAAGCGCCTATTGAAGTGGACTTGTTTTTGTTGTTGTATTTTTCGTTGAGAATAATAGGGTAATGAATTCACCATTCAGGCAATCCACCCCCGAATCGGCTTTAATTTGAAAGCGAAACTAAAACGTGCACGGCCATTCAGAATGCCCATGCGGACGTGCGCATTTAAGTTTCACTTTCAAATTAGCGATAAAAAAAACCGCTGGTTACACGTCGATTGTCCGGTGGGAAAATATCCTCACATCCCTCACATTAGGAGCAGCGAGTAGTGAATGCGCACACCCGGCAGCCATTTTGCTGCAGCGCCTGGGGAGCGATTGGGAGTAACGTGCATTGCCCAATGCACTCGATGTATTAAAATGTTTTTCCTTTGCATTTTTCTTTGTACAGACAACAATGTTGTCAAAATGATCCCGTTTCACACGGATCCACAAAAACTACTATAAACACTGTATTCTCCTGCCAGGCCAGTAGTTGGCGATGTCACATTGTAAAGAAACACTACACGCCTATAGATTGAACACGTAATACTCATGCGAATGACGTCACCATTTTCACAAATTCACTTTTTTTGTAGTTTACACGGAGACAATGCTATCATATTTCAAAAACTTGAGCTTTGAAACCCGTTTTCAAAAGTTTGCGTTTCCAGGCCCCCAAAACGTTGTTGGGCGATTCACCAGCCATTCCATTTTTAGTTGAAAACTGTAAACCGCCCCTAAGATTAATAAAAGTTTTAGAAGTATTTTTTATTGTAGGATAATTTCAACATTTACTAATACATTACTAAAATCAAAGGTTTTTTTTGTTAATATTTAAGTGGACCTGATTTGACATGAACCGTTATATTTTTATTAACTAACACTAACAAAGATAAATAAATACGGATGTATTTGAACACAAATGTGACCCTGGATGACAAAACTAGTCATATGGGTCATTTTTTTGAAATTGAGATTTATACATCACATGACATCTGAATAAAGCTTTCCATTGATGTATGGTTTGTTAGGATAAGACAATATTTGGCCGAGATACAACTATTTGAAAATCTGGAATCTGAGGGTGCAAAAAAATCAAAACATTGAGAAAATCGCATTTAAAGTTGTCCATTTATTTAGTTGTCCATTTTGCGATTGTGCTGCATTCACTCACAAAAAATAAATGTTTTATACATTTCCGGTAGGAAATTTACAAAATATCTTCATGGAACATGATCTTTACTTAATATCCTAATGATTTTTGGCATAAAAGAAAAATTTATAATTTTGACCCATACAATGTATTGTTGGCTATTCCCACAAATATACCTGTGCTACTTAAGACTGGTTTTGTGATCCAGGGTCACAAATGTTTTGATCATTGTTAGTCATTGCATTAACTGATGGGAGCCCTGTTTCCATACAGGGAGGAGACAAAAGCACCAACCTGGCAGCATCTTCTGCATGTTGACCTTGCTCATTTGGAACAGGTCGGTCAACCACTCCCGATCTTTCAGCTTGGCCATTTGCTGCAAGCAGAGGAGGAAAAGTGGGAAGTGTGTGCCGTTCTCCATTGGGTGGGCCAACTCTGCCATGCTAACAAGTTCAGAAATGATTGCCCGGGCAGCAAACTGAGCCAGGTAAGATTTCACCAAGGGAACATCCAACTCGATCTTGGGACACTGGTCCAGAACATTGAGGAAAGCCTGTAAAAACATGTCATTTAAGGAAAGGATGAGTCCCAAATTGAGTCAAGACGCAGTGAGAGAATTTCATTGTGCATACACGAACCTGCATAAAGTTCTCCCCTGTGACCAGTCCCTCCATGCGGAGCATGTTGATCAGAGTGCTGACATGCTCTCGGTCCTCATCTGGGTTCTCCAGTGAGCACATAATCATCTTACTCAACATCTCAGGCAGGAAGTGTTTGGGAGCTCTCATCTCTCGCACCCCATTCACTGCATCGTTCATGTTTTTGCTGCTCAGGTAAGTGGTCACAACAGCTTCCTGCCAAGTAAAGACAAAATTTATGTAACAGCTTTCTCAAATTTCAGTGAACCTTTGCATTAATGAATTGTTAAGCGGTACGTACAGTCATCTTAAGCAGTTCCTCAGCAGGAGGTGGCTTCTTAGTCGTCTTCTGTGGCTTCTCCTGAATTGGAGGTGGGTTGGTTTTCAGGCCAAGTTGCGGTGGCTGCAAACAACCAAAAGAGTTAAACACCTTTAAAATGAAAGACGACATTCCGTTTCTAATGTAGTACTCCTTACTTGTCCCAGAGGTGGTGTGGATGTGCGTGGAGGTTGAGCACTAGGAGGAATCATGGTAGGTATCTGCGGCTGCAACTTTGGCATTTGGTTTTTGTTCAAGATGAATGACTGAGCAGGTCTTAAGCTAATCTGAAACACGATGCAAAAAAAATAATCATTAATAAGAGTCAATCATCAGAGACCACAAAACATTTCTTTAAATTAAGCCCACACTACACAGAACGCACACTTAAAACAGGTACACATCAGCTGCATGGACTCAAGTGCTGGGTTGACAATATAGTTGTTTTTTTAATCAATCTTCATTTTGCTGAACCTAGTTCTTTAGCTGTATGCTGCTTTCAGCTGATGCGTGGACAAAACTTCACTGAACATTATTTGTAGCGCACCTACCATTCTGTAATTTGAATAAGCTTTGTGACTTGTAAATTTTGATATGCTACAAAGTCTGGATTTTTTTTTACCCAACACTGATATTGGTGTAAACTAATAAAAACATTACCATTTATGACAATTGACAGCTATGCAAGTTCTTCATCTGAACATAACATCAGTCATACCTCATCAGCATTCAGCTGTCCTTTCTTAATGAAACGTGGTGGCAAATCCTTGGACTGAGCTTGCTGTTGAGATGAATGAGTCTGGTTCTGGAAAAGCGGATTCTGACCCTTTGATTAAAAAAAAAAGGGAGGGAAAAAAAGATTTAGGTCACAGTAATATTTTTATGCCTTGAAACATCAGTTCTTTGGTAGAGTGACATTTACCTGGTTGGATTTCAAGAAAGGCTGGGGTGCAGGGGCAATGTGACCACCATGCCCATTGAAAAGAGGGTTTGTGCGACGGCCCATGGTGGGGGAATACCTATCCTGAATGACCCCGGGGCCAGTTCCAATCCCACCACCTACATCCAGACAACAGACAGAGTTATTAAACTCGCGATGAACCAGTGCAAATCCAGTCATGCACCACCTGTCCCAGAAATGTCAACGCACTACAGAACATACCTGGCATCTGCCCAAACATATCCGCTAATCCCCCAAGAGTTTCTCGATCAGGCTTTATTCTCGTCTGCAAGAAATGGCTTTCTTGAAAGAAGTCAGTTCTTATTCCTTGAGTCATCGGTGGAATAAAAACACCCAAATCCTGAGGAAGAGAAAAAAAGAAAAAACAACTATTAAGCCAACAGGTCAATGTCAGCATTAGGGTTGGGTATCAGATGGGTTTTATCTGATACCAGTACCCACTCGGGATTTCTTTAACAGTTCCGGTGCTTAAACGGTTCTTGAACCGGTACTTAAGAAAACGAAACCGCACACACTTTGTCAAAAAATACTACCCTTTTATTTACAGGGCCAAACTGGACAAAATATTACCTTAAATCTTTAGACAAATATTACCTTAAATCTTTAAACAATATAAATACAAGTAACATATGGTAATAATAAATAAACCAATATAAAATAAAAATTTACATTTAC
Source organism: Siphateles boraxobius (assembly GCF_051911475.1). Lineage (NCBI taxonomy): Eukaryota > Metazoa > Chordata > Actinopteri > Cypriniformes > Leuciscidae > Siphateles > Siphateles boraxobius. The sequence continues at coordinate 6,412,160 of NW_027509119.1, read as the reverse complement.
ATAATATCAAATAAACAAAATTGTATCAAACAATGTAATAATACTGGAGATTAATAGAGATTACTACCAGGGTAATCTAATCTCGACATGGCTCTAGGTTCCCATGTTTTGTCTGCTTGAACCTGTCATGCAAGTTATCTGGTCTTTGTACTAGTTATGGCAGCGCTTAGCTTGGCGAGTTTGGCATTTCGTTCCCACTGCGTCTTCGCTACGCTGCGTTGAGTGAACCTATGAAAGAGAACGTCTCTGGTTACTGGTGTAACCCATGTTCTCTGAATAGGGAATGAGACGCTTTCGGTACCCAACCCTAGTCAGTATTGGGAATTTTTCTCAATTTCTTGGAATCAGAGGTTGAAATTATTTCAGAAAATTCTGTTATTAGCAATGTTGCTTTGAAACACCAGCTATGGTAACATCCTTAACTGCATCCTACACTCACCTTTACTGCATCCTGACGGATCTGGTGGATAGTCTTAGGTCCATTATCAATGAAAGCTTTCCGAGGCACCCAGTTGTTCTCTCGCAACTCCACAGTATCCTGAAGCAGGAAACGAATCCTAGCAGGCAAGTCCTTGTTGTTCATTAAGGATCGCATACGGCCGAAGTACTGATCCATTAAAGACTACGAGAGAAAGGGGTGTTAAGGAAATACATGCGTCTTAACCTATTCAAAGCCCTGGTAGTCTAAAAGCAGCTTACCTTGGCCTTGTCATGATCTAGTCTTGGCCCCACAGTTCTCATTATCTGACAGAGGCACTCCAAATCCTCCCCCATATCCTTAAGTTGGACTCTTTTCTTCTTTTCCAGAAGCTTTAGAGTTTTCATATGTAGCAACATTAGGATGGAAACAGAGTAGCCAGCAACTATTTAAATAGAGGATTTATGAATAACTCACCGTTTTGATGCATTTATGAAGGATAGACTCATGAATGAGATCGAGTTTGCCAAGTTCCCCAATGAATTTGATGTTGCCAAGCATTTTGATCTTGGCGATGGCACGCTGCTCCTCCTCCTCAGAGGTGAGAGGGCTGTCATTTTTATCATAGACTTAAAAAAAAAAAAAAGTAAATATCTGGCAATATAGCACAGCTGCAGTAATAATGTTAGCACTTCCATTACTTACTGTCAACATTTCTGGTGCGGTTTTCAAATTCATCTTGAAGTTTGGAAATCAGAAGTCTCCTGAATGTCTGTAGAAGCATGATGAAATAGTCAAATAAATGTACCCATACAGCACTCTGTGTTGTGAAGCTTTTGCTAATGAAAAAATAGGAAATTCTTACAGTGCTCTGTTTTTGTGATGTTTGGATCTCTGTTGATGGGCCGTCAAAGTTTGGAGCATCCTCTGCCAAACGCAGACATAGCTGAGCATATAGCGAACTATACTTCGGCTCTTCGAGGGCTTTGTCTACAATCTAGTTGAAGCGAACAAGTAGAAAAGTCAACATTTTAAAGCATTTGTCTCTTAAGTAAGCAACTTCAAATAATAAAATGCAGCCAAACAGACCAGCCATGTTCAATTTAATCATATTAATACTAATAATAATAGAAATATGATGACTGGTTTCTTTATTACAAATGATTTAAATTAAGTAAACAGTTTTTTCCAAGGAATTCAAGTAAACGAAAGTAGATTTAAAAAAATAATTAAATAACATCAATGCTAGACTGTTTTCATTTAGGATAAAAAAAAAAAAAAAATTCACTTATTAAAAAGTGATTAATTAAATCACTAATTACAACAAGTCTACATGTATAAATGAACAAAATCCTCACCAGCAAGATGATTCCTTTGAGGACGAGCTTTGAATCTACGCCCACATTCAGGAGCTCAAGGCATAGCTTGTCAAACTTTTCAGGGGTCAGTTTATTAAGTATGCTAGAAAGACACAGAAGCAATAGTCAGTTCTTCAGTAACTTTTGTTGCAAATAGTATTAAAATAGTCAATTCAAGTATGTTTGCAACCAAGTATGCAAGTTCTGCTGTGTCAGACGCTTGTCTTTATAAACGGACCACTAAGGACTAGGGAGCGTATTCTGCTTTCTGTGGTGTAATATATCATTCTTGAAAGGAAAATCAGGGCAAACTCTACTGAATCTCTGCAGTGGTGAATGAAGCGATTCGTTTCAGTGACTTACCCTCTCACTTTTCTGAAGATTGCATCGTGTCGTTCTTTTTCATTGGAGGAGTTGACATCTCGTCTAGTGCTTCGTGAAGGAACCCATCTCTGAACGCTAAGCCCTGGGGTTTTCCCCAGGAACTCGCTAGAAAACAATGCCACATGTTTAATGTTTTGAAAAGGCTTCACTGACTTAATGTCAGACATAAAACGTCAGTACTAAAATACCTTTGAGCCAATAAGAAAGGAATATAAGAAAGGGTAAGAGAAGACTCACTTCAGAATCGATTTTTTTTGGGAGACAATAACTCCATTTATTGTACACTTTGTTCGTTTAAAAATTGCAGACATTTTACATTCACAATCAACTTTATTCCAGATTACATAAAAGGTAATACCTGAAAAAGCATACTAGGGTCACTTTCAAGTCGGCATGAAACAAGTTTGATAATCTTTTATTTCCTATTGTGACATGAGTAAAACAGCTTCCTGAATGAGAAAAGGGTGGGACTTGATTTGTAAATCAGAAATTGTTTGCTATTGCTGCGATCTCAAGTGAGTGACAGGTTGCTGGAGGAGGAAGAAGTGTACTGTCCCACCTTTGCGTCAGTAAAAACTTCAGAAGTGTCATTGGAAGGGGAAGTTATTTTGATTAAAGATTATGAGGTTGAAAAAATAAATAAAAAAATTCATTGATAAATCATTTATACTGCAATATCCCATACAAAATAAATCTGTCATTCTTGGTTTCATGGGGACTTCAAATTTAACGATCTTATTTATGCCTCAAACTAAAAGAAAATGCCTTTTTTTGAAAAGCTTTTCGAAGTTAAATTGTTTTCCAAACATAAGTGATGTGCATAACCAAAGTGATGATTTGTCCAAACATATTTTTTGTTTACCAGGAAATTAGTTAAAAAAACGTAGATCTGGGACCATTATAATGACCCCCTTAGATGTATACAACCATCTCAATAAGAACACGGAAAGGTTTCTGCCCATCTCTGAAATCGTCTCTACACTGGAAGTGACAATGTGCTGCAACAGCTCAAGGCTGTCTACACTGGACGTGGCAAAGCGACCGTTGCAAACCCATTTGTTCTCTGCACGAGTTTACTGTCGGAAATGTGTTGTGTTGCATCCAATGTATCGCATCGCTGATTATAATAGGTTCCATCTCCTTTTGTCGCATCGCGGTAATTATAAACACCAGACCACTTTGATGACACACTTTGCTCAGACATTTCAGAATGACCATTACAGCATTTCAGATGTTGTGCAACGAGATCGGTCAGCTGGTTAGTCCAGTTATGCAGTCCCATCGCACAGTCAAAGGTTTTTTAGGGATTTATTCGGTAAATGTGTTTCCATTGTAGTTTATGCGCATGTTTTCTTATCGGATAAATATCTGACTCAAACGAGAGCATGTTTTTTCATGCACATTTAGAATTTATGCACATCTTGACGTCTTCATCGGGCATTTTTTTTTTTATGTGATATATCAAAATGCGCATACAAACAAGTAGGTGGTAGGTGGAAGCATAGCCAATGTCTACAGCACAATCACTTCCAAATAAACCAAGTTTACATGGTTCAAACTAACCTGTTGCCGACAGACTTGGGATAGTGCTGAGGTGCACCCCTACCTCCTCCTCCGGCCGAAGAAGCACTATAAAAGTGAAAATTGGAGTTGAGAGATTTTAATTGAAATGAATACAACTCCTTATAGGCTACCCCACATCCCAAGGAAGCTGTATGAGGTACATCTTATGCCAAATTTTTCATTATATCCTAATCTTTGTTAACAACATACTCTTTACTTCAATAAGCTCATTGTTTCTGCCTTAAATTAAAACATTGTTTACATTAATATATTGTTAGCTAACTGTGTGATATGTATGTACATTTCTGAAATATATAACTTGAACAGTCACCTCAGATAACAGATCACTCAAATTGCAATGTAGATTCATTTTCTGTAAAGCTGTTTGAAATTATATGCATTGTGAAAAGCACTATACAAATAAATGTGAATTGAATATGTTCTCAGCTTAATTAATAAGCTTCAAATATTTACATCTACACTGGTTTAACTGTCTTCTCAAATGGCATAAGGTCCATGAAAAACAGTGAAATTTGTAACTGTTACCTGAAACGAGAAGCACCCCCCTCTGCAATCACACTCTCCACTTTGGCGGCTTGACAATGAAAGATCCTCAAAAAGAATGAGAGTGAAAGGGTGGGGGTGTAGAAACACGGCCTAAGAGAGGAAAAAACACTTTATTTATTAGATTTACACGATAAAGGAAAATGACACGCATTGAACATCAACAAAAACATATCAGAGATTAAAGGGTTCTTCAGTTACTGTGAAAAACGACGAGGATAAATGTAAAGAACTGAACTGCCATCAAATCTGAACAAAGCATAGCTAAGGCCTCTGCCATGAGCTCAGATTTCACAAAAGACCTTTGCTTTATTAAACAACACATTTCAGCGGCATTATAATTGTGTTTGATTAAAGGTGTATGATGAATTAAGAAAGACGGCATCTGAGCGGTAAAATAACATTTTTTGACGACGTTGATGATGGACAATAAAAATCACACTGAGTTGTTGTCATAGAGCTCTTCTTGTGCCATTAGCATTGAGGCTAATTATCAAACACACACAAGAAAACAGCCACGACCTGGGTATCCAACGTTTGAAGTCAGCTCAATAAACAAGTGGAAACTTAAACCAGGCATCAAGTTTGATAGCGGATCACTTGGTGTTAAAATATACGCCGGTTTATGGTCAAATGTGCGGTTTACCGGCAGGGTGGTGCGAGAGAACAGCTGATTTAATAACCAGACGCCATTTTCTCATAAGCGACAATAAAACGAGTCGGTACGGCCAAACAATTAACATATAAACACACAGTATCTCACGTACAGCACTAAACCTCTAGGTTCAACCCAGTAACTGCAGTCAGTTCGCCTGGATAACTGACTGGAAGCGGTTTATAAAGGTAGAAAGCAAGAACAGGCGAGCAATCGGAGCCATTTTACAGCAGCAACCCAATTGCTAACGTTAATGCAAGTCAGAAAAATCTTACCTTTTCTAAAAGAACTTCAGATTTGATTTTGTTGGGCTACTAAAAAGGAAAAGAAAAAAGATGCGAAAAGAAGACGATTTGTACTTAAACGTTATTAATAATATGGTTAAGGAACAGTGCGCCTTGAGGTAACTGGCCGCACCGGTGTGAGGAGGAGAACTGTGTGATCTGACGTCACGGACAGCCGCAACTTTATTCATGGGACGCGTCAAACATGCTGGATGGCACGTCATCATCAAGTTTCGCTGCACCTACACACTTGACAAAAAATTAGGATGCTGAGAAGTGGTGGTGGAGATTTTGATTCACAAATGTTTTCAGAGCCCGTCCACTGAGATTCGTTCAGTGGTCTTTTTTCCTGCATGTTATCGTTTCGCCAGTAGGTGGCGACGAGTATTTTGAGCGAGTCATTGAATCATTTACTTCGTTAAAGTCACCATTAAATCAAAATTGACAAATCTTATTTTATGGAATATTGCAGTGTTTAATATAAATTATTTATCCGTCCGCATCAATATTTTTTATACATTTATTATTTATTTTAATTCATGTGCCTTCATAATCTTTTTTTTATGGTTGATGTCAAGTCCCCATGACATCAACCATAGACTGTAAAAAAAGATGGACGACGCTCATTCGTTCTCTTCCATTGGCGAGAAGTGAAGCCGCCATTGTCCCGATATGGCGCTGACACTTGGGTCTTGAGTCTGCGCAGTTGCGATTTCGGGACCAGATATGCGCAGTAGTGTGCAGGAAGTAAAGCCGCGAAATCAACATCCCGCTCTGGTCCCGCCCTCACTCTCGCTGAATTAATCGTAAGCATATAATCTATAACTAATTATAGAAATTTAGATATTAAATTTAAAGCTCCAATCTCCTCAGTCCTCCAAAGATCCCGAAAAAAAGTCCGTTGTTGCTTCAGTGACTACTTTGCTCAGAGAACCTGTCAATCACAGCTGTCAATCATGTATGCCACAGCTCCGTTTTTATAGCATCAAATAACTAACTAAAAACAAACTCATTTTAAAAACAAACACTTGAAATTACATCAGCGTGATGAAAACTACAGTAAATGACAGAAACTATCTCTGGAAAAAAGATATGTGAAGTGTAATTTAATTGTTTAGTTGGTCTCACGTCCCATTGAATAACATGGGGAGGCGGGGTTTATGAGCTATACTAGGACCAGTCACCGGGGGGCGATCGAGACACTTTAGGCTTCACTTTTCAGGGCTTGTGCGGCACGCTTGACATCAACACTGAATTTTGGGCTTTTAGTATGAATATGTTAGTCTTACTGTTATCTATAAGCTAGTGTGCTCCAAAACAATGACAACATTTGCATTTAGAAGATGTAAGCATTCAAAACTTATTGGGGGCTTCTCAATAGCCATACTCTTGATGCTTCCCCGTTTCCTCGCTCCTCCATCCTCCAGCCCGTGATGTCATGGAAACCGATCAAAGTTAGCCATCTTGAAGGACATCTTAATTCTCTAATAGCTCGGCGTGGAATGATGAGTGAGGAAGCTTCCAGAGGAGCTATGAGCAAGGATGCACAGCTGTATCCTATGCGGAAGTCTTTCTTTTTGAAACCTGACGCATGTTATTTTGCAGTTTACAGAACCTATACACTTTATGGACAAATGTAATGCACCTGACCATTACACCAACAGGGACTGTAATGACAGCATTCTAAATACATATGACATTAATATGGTGTGGTCCCCCCTTTGCAGCTATAATAGTTTCCACTCTTCTAGGAAGGTTTTCCACAAGATTTTGGAGTGTTCCTGTGGAAATTGTTGCCTATTCATCCAGTAGAGCATTTGTGAGGTCAGGCACTGATGTTAGACGAGAAGGCCTAGCTCACAAAATCCCAAAGGTGTTCAGTGGGGTTGAGGTTAGGGCTATGTGCCGGCCAGTTAAATTCTTCCACACCAAACTCATCCAAGCATGTCTTTATGGACACTTGTGTACTGAAGCACAGTCATGCTGGAACAGAAACAGGGTTTCCTCAACTGTTCCTACAAAGTTGAAAGCATAGCATTGTCCAATGTCTTGGTATGCGAAAGCATTAAGATTCCCCTTCACTGAAAGTAATGGGCTAAGCGCCACCCCTGAAACACCATTATCCTCCACAAAACCTTACTGTTGGCACAATGCAGTCAGGCAGGTAAATATTGAGGGGGTGGATTCTGGAATGCACTGCTGCTTCAATGTATATGTAATGAGTGATTATAACCAAGTTATTAATCAATATGTTTCCTTCTAAATATCAAATGAGTTGAATGAGATTTTACTTTGTTATAGAAGTTACCAGTGTGATTACTGAAATGTTCTTTTCATGTATTCTTTAATGTCTGTATTTGATATCTGAATGCAGTAACAGTGCTTGCTTATTTAGCCCGGTTTCCAGAAATGAAATATGAACTTATTTTGTGTTTGAGATAGGTCTTCAACGTGTTAAAACATATTCATTGAAGCCAATAGTTTAAGGGACCATTTCTTTGTTAAAGCCTTACTTTTCAGTTAGACTAAAATGTAGCTCTCCTAGAGAGAAAGAACGTTTTATCTTGATGTTTTGAGAATACTCTCCTGTTTATAGTTATAGCCTGGCCAAATCCAACCTTGGAAAAGCTGTGTGTCGATGTGTGTGTTAGTCTTCTGGGTTACAGGTTAAGGAACCACTGGCATTATTGGAGATTGACTGAGTTGTTGTTCTGGATATGCTGGCGCCCAGAAACCCAAATCTGGGACCTGGAAGGTCACAATGTGACTAACTTCAGGGTCCGAGTGTCAGCTGCATAATCAATGGAGATATGCTTCCGTCTATCTATGTGTGGAAAATAACTATGTTTATCTATTTCTTAGCCAATCAGAAACTGCAAACTGAAGCAAGGACATAGCTTAGACCTTGGTGTCCCTACATCTTTATCCTTACCCTGCAGCTCTAAATTCAATTCATTGAGCTCGCCAGTGAGATCAGTGAGGAAAGATAAATCTAAAAGCCACTGGTGGTCCTCTAGCTTTGCATGGTAATACACATGTTTTGAAAGCTTCAGGAAGTCCTTGATTTCAGGCAATAGCTCCGTGAATCTGGCCAAAAATTTACCTCTGCTTAACCACCTAACATCCGTGTGAAGCAGCAGGTCTGTGTGCTCAGCATCATTCTCCTCCAAGTAAGCACGGAAAAGCCTTCTCTGCAGACTCCTGGCCCGAATTGAACACACAATCTTCATCGCAATATCCATAACTTCTTTCATATTTAAAATCTTTCCACACAACGCTTGCTGGTGAATTATACAATGATAATTCAGGATATCCGGGAAAGATTCACTTTCTTTGCACAGTGCAATGAACCCACAGGTGCGGCCCATCATAGCAGGCGCCCCATCAGTTGTGATGGAGATCAGCTTGAAGAGCGGCAGTTTTGTCTCGCTAACAAATCCCATGAAAGCATTAAAAATATCCTCACCTCTGGTGTGTCCTTTTAATGGCAAAATTGTGAGTAGCTCTTCCTTGGCGCTCATGTCTCCAAAAACCATCCTGATGAAAACAGACAATTGTGCCACATCCACCATATCAGTCGACTCGTCAAATTGGAGGGAAAAGCACTCACACGCGTCAATATCCTTCTTCAGTTACTCCTCCACATCCACAGCCATTCTCTCAAATCGCCTTGTTGTAGTATTGCGGGAGAGTTGCACTTCTTTAATGGCCTTCACGATCTCTGTTTTATTTTTAAAGTCGTCAAAAAGGCTATCCGCTGCCTCGAGAAAGGCTTCCTTCACCATATCGCCGTCATTGAATGGCTTTTTGTGTTTAGCAAGGACGTGACTGACGCGATAGGAAGCAATAGTTGCGGCCTTACTCTGGGTCTTCGGTTTGGTGAAGATTGATTGCCGCGCAGCAAGCTGTGCTTTCAAATCCCGCACTTTTGTGGCACGTAAAGGCGTTTTTGCAGGGAAATCCCTCTCGTAGCTCCCGTGTACGGTTTTAAAATGCCGCTCCAGATTTCCTTTTTTTGCCAACGCCACCGTTGCATTGCAGATCAAACAAACAGGCTTTGAATGAGAATAAACAAAAAAATAATCTTCCTCCCATTCAGGGTGAAAATGGTAGGTCTTGGCTCGTTTCCCCTCAGCCATGTTTACGTTTAGGAGCGTGTAACCGCTGTTCGCTAGCTTCTAGTTACTGTTGACAACTGTCAAACTCCTGTCATGCATGTCACGCAGGACCTAAAAACGCGCGGTTAAACGTGACCTACTTTTTTCTTTTTCTGTTTTTTAAATACTTTTTTGTGGACGTGTTGGCAAGGATTCATGATATAGGCTGTAGTGTACATTTAATAAAAAATATAACACACACATAAAAAAAAACTTTTATTTAAAAAAAAAAAATCTACACTCCTCGCGATCGACTTGGGATCAGTCCGCGGTCTACCAGTAGACCGCGATCGACTGGTTGGGCACTGATGGTGTAGGGTATAACTGCTGTGATCTTTGTAACTGTAAACGGGGCGGCCTACAAACTCCTGTGTGAGTCTTGAAATTGACTTCTGCTGATGAAACTGCAAAATATCTTCAGTAAAACTTTTCTTCAATTTATTATAATTCTGACTTCGGGTCTTCTTTCAAACATCTGGTCATTGGGCCCTAAACTGCTACCCCCTACCAATGTTCTCCTGGCATCTGCCAAATCCGTCCTTCGGATGAGACGTTAAACCGAGGTCCTGACTCTCTGTGGTCATTAAAATCCCAGACATTCTCTGTGGAATGTCCTTCGAAAAAGAGTAGGGGTGTAACCCCGGCATCCTCGCCAAATTTGCCCCTTGGCCTCTGTCCATCATGGCCTCCTAATCATCCCCATATACTGATTGGCTTCATCACTGTCTCCTCTCCACCAGTAAGCTGTGTGTGGTGGGCATTCTGGCGCAATATGGCTGCCGTCGCATCATCCAGGTGATGCTGCACATTGGTGGTGGTTGAGGAGATTCCCACTTCCACGTAAAGCACTTTGAGTACCCAGAAAAGAGCTATATAAATGTAAAGAATTATTATTATTTAACCCAGACTGCCAAACAGAGACTCATGATTCGTCACTTCACAGAACACATTTCCACTCAGTGGCGACATGCTTTTCACACTCCAGCCGATGCTTGCTATTGTACTTGGTGATGTGAGGCTTGCATGCAGCTGCTCAGTCATGGAACCCTGTTTCATGAAGCTCCTGCTGGACAGTTTTTGTGCTGATATTAGTGGAAATTTGGAAATCTACTACAGCTTTGGAATCAGCAGAACACTGGTGACTTTTACGCAGCACGTGGCTGATTTTTTGCTGTTCCTGAATGCTTCCACTTTCCAATAATACGACTTATGGTTGACCATGGAATAGCATATACTGTAAATGTGGCATCCTATCACAGTACCATGCCTGAATTCACTGAGCTCTTCAGAACGAGCCATTTTTTCCCAAAATTATTTTTTAAATGTTTGATTGAAACACCTGAATTCAATAATTAAGACGAGTGTCACAATATTGTGCATATGGTGTATATAGTACCTTTACCATTAGATGCATTGTCTAAATTACTTAGGCGGACTTCAGGTATATTAGACTATTTTTGCCATCTGAGACTGCAGCCAAAATGTGGCCCTATTTACGTGATTTCACCTTATGTTCAGGGTATTCAGTCAGCATCCATACAGCAAATATCATTTTTTTTCTAGCTACATTTACATGCAACCAACACATCCATTTATAATTGGATTGATGACTCAATTGGACTGAAAAGCCTTCATGCAAACACCTCAATGGAAAAATTTAAGCATGTATTGTAAACTCCTGAATTCAACTATATTCTTAATCAGATTCATAATACATCAGATTCAGCAAAAATCACATGCCATACTACTTAGTTATTTATTCAAATTGCTTTGATGACACCAACTTATTTAACCAACTGGTTGTTTGATTAGCCTACAGATACTTTTTAGTTTTTTGCCATGGGCTGATTTTTTCCCCGTGCTAATGGTCTTGTCCACTTCAATGATGTATGCTAAGCTATGCTAAAAGTGGTACCGCCAGAACCGGAGATCGGCTGAATGGATTCAAAAACGGTAAAACTCAACAGTTTAACTCTGGGGGAGTTGTAAAATTAGCCTATTTCCAAAAAAAGTGGAGTATCCCTTTAAAGATCTAGCCATTGCTAGTTTTGTTGCGCAGTCATATGTAAACAAGTAATTGTCAACTAGGCTATAGAGTGCCGAAGTTATGACGTCACTTTGTAGGCCAAAACATGGAAATGAGTTAGCATTTTAGCACTTCCGGCTCCCTCGCCCTAAAGTCTATGGGTTTTTGCTAAATCGCCTGAAATAAGGTCTGTGGTTAAAGCCTCTAAATATTTTCACGTTTTGATCTATGACATAAAACACACCAGTTGTAACCTGCTTGTGGTTTTTTAAACTTTATATAGGCTTCAAAATGTATACATTTTGGATTAACTTGTAAAGATTATCTTGATTAACAAAACGTGTAAGGGCCACAACTCTTTGTTGAACACAGATCTTATTTTTTGCGATTTTCCAAAAGTCTATGAGGAAGCATAGCTTTTCGATCGAAGGAACCCATGCGTCGCTAACTTCCGTGTTGTCCTACAAAGTGACATCATAACTTCGGCACTATTACTTTAGAGTTGTTCAATGCATGTATGGATGAGACCACAAAAGACCATTTTGCAAAAACAAAAAAACAAATAAACCTCATGAGGGAGCATGCCCTGGGATCCCACTAAACGGTTTTACACTTCAACCCCCCAATGTTCAACTAATTTGCACTTGTGCGCAGAACTGGCAACACCCGATAGCCTATAATATATGATGTTGGATGTGGACTGAGCTGAACTGAAGTACTATCAACATTAACCAGCAGATGGGGTCGGTGACTTTTTAATGATTTTCCTTCCTGGTTTTTCTGCTCTTCCTTATTTGAATCAATTCAGATAAAAAAAAAACAACAATCTGTTATTTTAAGATTTAAAAACCATTGTCAAGTCATTCTTTTTTAATAAAATGCTATATCATCCCTATGCTGAAGACAATCTAAATACATTGTTTATCTAAATTTGTTTATGTTTATGAATGACCCACTGTAACAGTTTGAATAGTAAAATTTTGTTTCTGTTGTGCTCTATCAGAGTTTCTCTGAGATGATTGATGTATAGCAGCTATTCACTGAGATGGGCCATTTATTTTTCTCTCTAATGCTGTCAACATGCTTACAAAGTGAACCTTCCTTTAGATCAAGTAAAAAATAAAATTAAAGTAAAAGCCCATATTACAAGCCCATAAATACAAATAGAGACAAGGGTTTATTGGTTTTGTGTCACAGCAGAGGACAAAAGAGCCCAGATCCATTGCAAGTGGAGAAACTATGGACACAATTATACATTAAATCTGTTGCTCTCTTATGTTCACAATAAATTGTACTCATAGCTGCTTACATGAATTATACTTCAAATGCTTGCCATTATGAATAATTTATCTTCAGCTGTATGGGTTAGAGATTAAATCCTATGCTTTGTCACATGATTAATTTCTTGCAAACTAGACAGAGCTCTATGGCAGCAGACCCACAGGCCTGAGATAGTGATTTGAGTTAAGTAAGCCTTTTTTCAGTGATAATATAATAAAATAAAAGGCCATTTAAGTGTACTTAACGAGGCAATGTTCCATGACAAGACCACTTTCATGACAATGTTTTTGCTTTCTTAAAGTAAAACACAGATTTTTTATTGAAAACCCTTAGATCTCTCATCAATTTACCATAAATGCTTGCCAGTACATTCGGCAGAACACGTAATTATGAAATTTGTACACTCTTAAAAATTGCGCTGTACAATAACGCTAATCTAGTGGCAGCTGGTTGCCAGCAATGTACTGTTAATTTTACAGTCCTTCACCATTCATTTACAGCTCTCCTCTTTTTACAGTATGTTACCGTAAACATTCCATGGATGGTAACTCTTTAGGGAAACCAATTGCTTCAAACAGTTTGAGTTCAAAAACTAGTATTTATACTGATAGTACTGTGAACTAACTTAATTTGAGTCCACTTAAAATGAATATATCTTAATACAACTCCAAAAAAATAGCATTACCAGCTTAAATAATTACTAACCAGATTGACTTTATTTATTTTTAATAGGTCGACAGAAATTCCCATTGAGAATTAACAGAGGTTTAGATGTTGTTTTGTTTCATTTGATGTTACCATTATGGAGATCAGTGTTTGCTTTAGTTGGGCTCTTGACCCTTGACATTAACATTAGTTTTTCTTTGGCTGCTGTAACTGTGTGTTTTTAAGACACAATTGTTGTGGCAGAAACAAAGACAATAAAAATGAGATAAGGTGTTGCTGATTATGATGTCATCACATCATTTTTGGATCAGTTTGCCTATAAATATTATTTCTGTAGTAGCCTATTTATTTTGTATGCTAAAGTATGCTAAAGTGTAGGGCAGGCCCTACTTCTTTTTCAAAAATTTTAAAATAAAATAGATTTGAATTGACTCATGGATCAGCATTTTTGAATATACTCTGTATACATTTTCAAAAAATAAAAAATAGAATAGATTTGAATGCACTCATAGATCAGTATTCAAATCTATTTTATTTTTTATTTTTTGAAAAAGAAGTAGGGCCTACACTTTAGCATACTTGTAAAAAATTACAAGTATGCTAAAATATTTTTTTTAAATATATGTTTTAATTTTAATTTTTATTAAACATTTATATTAACATCAGCTGCTACATCTTGACTCTGTTATGTCAAGGGTTCACAGCGTATTGACTCAACTAGGTTGTTGTGATATAACACACCGGACACTCATCTGCATATGCACTTCTACACTAAATAAGCTCGTCTCCAGTAATATGTGTGGTTTATCGAGCACACAGTTATTGAATCACAGATACTAAGGAATTAATTACTTTGAATCACATGTTGGACCAACAATATTTCACAGCTCTTAGTTGCCTGAACAAGCAAGTTCGTATTGAATAATGTTGCTGATTTGCGAGCTCCCAGCATGCATTGCTGCATGACTAATTTAAGCAGTTGGTGTTATATTCATTTCTGCATTTATTATTATGCTGTTATTGACGCCATAACTGTTATTTATTTGCTATGTGATTTTTGGTGTTGTTAGGAGCTCCTATTTTTACTTATTGGGGTTTGTGTTTTAAGTGATGGGCCATATGTGCATTTTTATAAAATTATTGAATGTAATGTCATTGTTTGTAAGATTGCCCAGTTCTCTTATACATCCTTGATGTAAATTAAATGGTGACCAATTAAAATGTCTTGCATTTCTAAATGCTAATTTGCTGAATAATAAATCTGTGGTTGACTTGACAAGAATTTATTGGTTGAGTGAAACATGTTGCATTTAGTAAGCGAAAACAAATGAAAGCTATATGTAACTTGTTTTTTGTTAAAAATGAACAAAATGAATAATGGTTCAATTAATGCTTTTGGGAAACTGCATACATACGTCACTTGACCGAAGCACAACCAAAAAAATACTCTTCCACAAAATGCGTGCAGTTTTTTGTTTTTTAACCTCAAAGCAAAGTTTTACTGAGGACAACAACTCAAATTGCTTATGAGATTGTAGTTGCACAGAGCCAGGGTGATACATAATTGTTGGAAAGTTGTGCCAAGTTGCACAAAATGCAAAAGTACCTGTGCAAACATTAGCATTCCTTTCATCATTCAGTAAAGGGCACTAATGTTACCTCCGAGACAAGAGTTTGTGCCACCAGACGGCAAAACTGCATGGGCTGTGAAGCAGTGCTGGATCAATACTCTGTGCAGACTACACATTATAGCTGAAGCCATAACTGCTGCGATTGATTGAGGGGCGCAGAGGTGGAATGAATACTGAGGTGTCACTTATTGTATTCTTGCTCTTATGTGTTTTGCAAATATTTTGGGTTGTATCTGCATAGTGGGTTAATCAAGTCATGTGGTAAAAATACCCTTGTGAAAAAGTGTGCTTAATTTTATTGAAAGTGCACTTGAAGTGTACTTAAAAAAGTGCATTTTAATGACGTACCCCGGTTTCACAGAAAAGGCTTAAGCTAGTCCCAAACTAAAATGCATGTTTGAGCTGTTTTAATTGAAAGCAACTTGCACTGACAGATCTTAAAATGTTGTAAACAATGTTGTCCTTTGTTTTGTCTCAAGATGCACACCAGTAATGTTTTTATTTCTAAGGCATGTTTATAAAGCTACTTAAATGCCCCAATTGAACTAAGGCTTAATCCTAACTAAATCTAAACCTGTGAAACCAGGCCTATGATTCTTAGCACACTTAAGTACACTTTTAAAATGTACACTTTGTAGTAATGTCAAATAAAGGTTTTACTTATGTACATTGTAACACTTAATGTCTTGGTTATGTATGTAACCCTCGTTCCCTGATGAGGGAACCAGGCTTGTGCACAATTCAGAATTGAATTGAGAATGACTCCTAAATTCCAATTCAATTCTTGAATTTGAATTGATGTCAAAAACAGGATCTAGAATTACATTTCGAATTTGAATTAAAGGAAGCAGAATTGCAATTCAAACCAAATTCTAAGAAACTCATATAGATATTTTAAGTGGTGTTTAACAATGAAGCTTTACAGTATATGTCAGATATGATTGCATTACATATTCTATAAATGATATTAGTTTGAACTACTTGTACAGATTACATTAACAGGAAATATTTTCCCCCAGCAATGAATGTTAAAAGCTCTAGTCACAGAACAAATAATTAAGTTTGATTTATTGTAACTGTAATTTTGTGGAACATGACTCAGAACATGATAAAACATGACTCCCAGAATTACTTTAGTAAATCTTTAGAAGAAAAAAAAACAATTTTAGGTGGACATTTGTTTATATATATACTGTATATATATATATATATATATATATATATATATATATATATATATATATATATATATATATATATATATATATATATATTAGAACAAAATGTATGCAGGGTTGAGGAGTGAGTTAACTGTAATGAAATTATGTTATTGA
This sequence comes from Siphateles boraxobius, assembly GCF_051911475.1. NCBI lineage: Eukaryota > Metazoa > Chordata > Actinopteri > Cypriniformes > Leuciscidae > Siphateles > Siphateles boraxobius. Next base: position 6,395,839 of record NW_027509119.1, on the reverse strand, counting down.
ATTACAAAATGGTAATTGTATTTAGTTGTATTACTGAGGTAAAATGTGTAATTTAATTAGTTACTAATCAAATTAAAAGGAAATTGATTTACATTGATAAAGTAATCCAAATAAAATAATCCAAACCACATTTATAATGGGTAACTTATAACAGTAAGCAATTACATTGCCAAAGTAACCTTCCTAACGCTGAATGTATGTGAGATTCAACATTCTTTCTGTTGTGTGACTGGGGTGACCACCCGTCACACTTTGTGTTGTACCGCACAGCATTTTCACCCCTTGTCCCCCACGTCGCATATTGAGAAAATGTCCCGCATTTTTTTCAGTCTGTTTGTTTTTAATTATCATATTAAGAAAATGTGCATGCGTTCTTTTGCCTTTTTAAGAAAGCATTTTATTTATTCTTTTTGCACCGTAGTTTTTCACCTATATTTAACAGCGCTTCGTCAGAAGTACAAATACAACAGCCGTTTTTAAAATCATATCCAATGGTTGAAAAGAAAGGAGTAAAAACGGTCACTAGTAGGTTGTCAATCAAAATGTTGAGCGGTTATTCGTTCCATGTGTTCCCTGTCAGAAAACAAATGGATAATTCGGTAAATTAAAATTTTAATTTAACAGAATTTATCAATTTATTGCCTGCTGTAGTTGTTTTAATTCACTTCCTTTCTAAAAATATGAAAGTGTTTGGTGCAATATTCTTAATATATAAGGCTGTCAATAAACTAATTTCATGTTGTTTTATATTTAATTTGTTCATTATTTATTTTGTTAGATTTTAGTTGGACTTAGTCAGAACTGTTTCAAAAATAGTGATCTGCATGATGCCTGCTGCCTTGCTCAGTGATGTTGAATTTAAATGGCAAGTAAAATAAAGACATGTTATGTTACATTGTGATGTAATTGTGTTGTCTGGAAGGGACTAAATAACAAAGTGTTTTTATCAGCTGAAATGCAGAATACATGTTTTTATTAAGTTAAATGGACATTATATAACAGTTTCAGGTTATATTTTAGTGTTGATAACATGTCCCACACAAACTTAGTAATCGTCCCACATTTGGTTTGTTTGATGGTGGTCACCCTATGTGCGAATGTGCAGAATTTCTTTGAATTGCCATGAATTTAATTCCACTTCATGTCATTCCAATTCAAATTCCAATTCAACTTCCTGTGGGGCGGAGTCAATTCAATTCAAATTCCAAATTCATGAATTGAATGGTGGCCAATTCTGAAATTCTGAATTTTGCACAAGCCTGGACGGAGACGTTACGTCAGTGACTGACGAATGGGGTTTCGCTTAGAAAGCCTATCAACTTTGAGTATTACAAAACGAGCCAATGGCAAAGAAATGCCATGGGTTTGCAAAATTTGCATAGCGTAACTCCACCCTACCTTGTGGGTATATAAGGAAGTACACTGGCAACATGCAGATATGTTTTCCTGCTGAGGAGCCGAGACTGAACTAAGGCGGTTCCAGCGGAACAGCGGAAGTGGCAGGGACACGTAACGTCTCCGTTCCCTCCTACGTTCCCTTTCGTTCAGTCACTTCGAGTTACGTCAGTGACTGACGAATGGGGTTCCCAGTCCAATCACGCCACCTCGGCTGTCTTCCAGTGCCCTGTGTAAGTCTGAGCTCCCTGTCGTGAGACTAGCATGGACGAAGGACTCCTACTTAACACAGGAATACCAAGGTACACTGGGAAGCATATCTCAGTGGAAATATGCAAACAGTGCCTGTACGAAGGGAGGACTACAGGACGATCCCACACTTTATTCCTGTGGGATGTGTTTGCAGACTAGAATGGTCATGAGTTCTTACTTTAAAATTATGACCTTGTCCTGAACAGACAGAATCAGAATAGATGTGTGTGTGTGTGCGTTCCTGCGTGTGTGCGTGCCTGCGTGTGTGTGTGTGTGTGTGTGCGTGCATGTGCGTGCATGTGTGTGTGCGTGTGCGCGCGTGTGTTTGTGTGTGTCTAAGCTTCCAGAGTCTTTGAGATGATATTCCAAATATCTTTGACTGGTTCAGTGTAGTGTTGAATGCTACATTCTGTATGAGAAATACCGTTTATTTCATGATTGCATTTTTAAAACTCATTCTTAGTAGAAAAGGTTTAATATAGAACCTTAAACTGTTCTGTTAGATGCTTCATATTTAGAACCTTTGGTTCTCAATCTTCCCATGATGAGATTGTTTTATGGATTTAGTTTTAATTAATTAAATCAAAAGGTTGAACCAGACCTATGCTGTTTGGTCAGGGGTTTGATATGGAGAAAAAACTGCATTGAAATACTTACCCTGGGTTCCCATGATGCCCCAGATCCAATGCAGCTATATATAAACAAGGCCTGTGCAGCTCTTATGTCTCGTAGAGCACCTCCACCAATGCTAGCAAAGCTGTAAATGCTGCTAGAGCTGTTAATGGGTGCTTGTCTCCAAACCAGCTCTTCAGGAGACATAGCAACAGATTTCACCAAAGCTGTTGTTTTCCATTTCAAGGACCTGGATTTCATTACCTGCCTCTCTCACAAATTCCAGGTAGGCTTTGTGGTCTGTGTTCACTTAAACACTTGAGGTGGTTAGCCAAACAGCTGTGTGAATCGCTCAGCAGAGCTGGCAGTCACCATATTTTAACCGTCAAGAGCACTTTATAACTGTTAGATGGCATTGATTACTGAGGCATGCTCTCTGTTGAAACTCAGGAGAAAAAATGTTCAGGACGTTTGTGAGATAAAAAGTATGAAAAATATGATACGTGTTTTCTTTACTTTGTGCAATTTTTATTGAAGATTGTCTCCGCCACAAAATAAAAAATAAAAATAAAAAGGTAATTGTGACTTTTTATCTCACATTTCAGGCTTTTTTCCCTCTTACACTGTTAAAAATTGCTGTAAAAATACAGCCAATTTCCGACAGTAAAATACTGTTATTTCAATAAACAGTTTAATCCTGTAAATTTACAGTCTATGTTCCATAAATTAATTACCTGCGGTTAATTTACAGCATTTACGTGTAAACCCATTTTTTTCCTGGAAAAAACAGTCTTGGACTGTAAAAAATAGCACGTGGGGGCGGGGCATATTCAACGCCGTCTATTTTCGTCAAAGAGCAGAATTGTTTCGCAGCACTCCTCTAGGCTGTTTTAAAGAAGGACACTGTTTAAGGTAAGTTTATTTATTTGCTGTTATTCTATTATGTTGCTCCCAACCTGTAAAATCGCCTTTTTCACGAGGTATTTTTGACTGTGCTAAGTTACTGAGCGCGAATCGCGTTTTGCAGACAGAGCTCTCAAAGGTCGAGGCCTTTCGCCTGCTCATGAATGTTCTCTGAGCTCCAATTATGACTGCGAATTCTTTGCTTGGTTAAAGTTAAGTTACCATTTATAAATTAGTTTGGCTTTCTTTTGTATTAACCCTTACCTCGATTTAAAATTAATTTCTGATTCAGTAGCCTAACGTTACACGATGCGAATCTTACTGCATTAATTTTATTCGCATAATATCATGCACATAAGATGGAGAATAATTTCAAAACTACTCGAAATATCCAGATCCATTATAGTAATTTAAATTTAGTGGTCAATTTGTTTAGTTCCCATGCAAATAATGTGAAGCTGTTAAAATTCCCACAAGGAAAATAACGTTAGATATATATATATATATATATATATATATATATATATATATATATATATATATATATATATATATTCGATTTAGTGGTGCGAGTACCTGCGTTTTTGTGAGATTCATATGTACATAGTATTAAAAAGTCAAAGAGGTTGTTTTTTGAAAGACGTGGCTATTTTTGACTGCACTTTTGGGCGCGAAACGCGTCTTTGCAGACAGACAGTTCAATCTCAGCAGCTGAGACATCACTATTCAATGTTCTCCGTGCTCTGACGTCGAATTTCTTAGCAATTACCAGATGCATTAATTTTATTCGCATAATATCATGCACATAAGATGGAGAATAATTATAAAACTACTCGAAATATCCAGAACCATTATAGTAATTAAAATTTAGTGGTCAATTTGTTTAACGTTAGTTCCCATGCAAATAATGTAAAGCTGTTAAAATTCCCAAAAGCAAAATAACGTTAGATATTTATATATATTCGATTTAGTGGTGATAGTACCTGCGTTTTTGTGAGATTGACATGCACATAGTATTAAAAAGTCAAAGAGGTTGTTTTTTGAAAGACGAGGTGGATATTATTGACTGCACTTTTAGGCGCGAAACGCGTTTTTGCAGACAGACAGTTCAATCTCAGCAGCTGAGACATCACTATTCAATGTTCTCCGTGCTCTGACGTCGAATTTCTTTGCTTGGTTAAAGATTTCGAAATAATTATTTTCTTGTTTCATTTTATCTAATTCATTTATTTATCTATCATTCTAATTTTTGTGTTCTCTTCCAGGTTTCTGCGACTGCTGCTGATGTAGAGAAGATGGAAAATCTACCTGCGAGCCCTCGTCTTATTCTATGTGGTAAGTATGTCATAACTAATGAGATAAATAATTGGTTGCAAAGGCAGTACTTTTGAAAGAAAGTTTCGTTCGAAAATGAAAATGATGTGATATTTTACTCACCCTCAGGCCATCAAAGATGTACTTGACTTAATCTGACACAGCGCCACAAATTGTTTTGATTGAACAGGAAAGTTAATAATTAAATATTAATACTGGATTTGTTTCTTACCAACATGTATCATTTTACATTAGAAAACATGAACTGATGCATGGGAATTGTGTGGATTACTGTAATGCTGCCATAATATGCTGTTTGGATTGTCAAAAGGATGGGACCCGTTCACTTCAATTGCATGCATATACAGTGCTCTAATTTCCTTAAAAAAAGAATATTTGTGTTCTGATGTCCGAAGTCATACACATCTTGGATGGCCTTAGAGTGAGTAAATAATCATAAAATTGTATTTTTTGTGTATAAGTGTTGTGTATAATTTGAAAAAAAAAATCATTTCAGGGAGTGCAGACAACTGTATTGAACGCTGGATGATTACCCTAGAGGGTCTTGTTGTTTGTGAGGGCATACAACCACGATTTCTGACTGCAATAGCAACAATGTTTGCTATGTTCTATGTCTTTAATCTTCAGTATCCAGAGGAGGCATGTGGCACATTGGAATTCATTCAAAGGTATTTTATCACCTTTTATAGTACCCTTTAAATTGGTTTATATTTTTTTTTATTGCTCCCTAATTTAGCAAATTTATATTTAATCCACTATTTAAATTGATAAAAGATAGATTTTGTAAGTTTTCTCTTTTAAAGTGTGTGTGTGTGTGTTTTTATTACCCTTAGACGATTCGTTGGGATAAACCCTGAAAGAGGTTCAAAGGCTCGCAGAGGCAAGGTGATTTCAAAGAAGACGGGAAAACTTGTCAGCAAGAAGTCTGCCACTGTCAATCCCAAAGTTGCTTCTCTCCTGAAGAACCTCATCGACTTCGAATGGGATTTTGTCTAGGTAACTTAACTTAAATGCCCACTGACACTCACATTTGTGCAGCTTCCTAAAAGAATCAACACCTCTTAACTGCATTCATATTCAGTGGTAAGAAAGTATCTGAACCCTTTGGAATTGGATGATTTTCTGCATTAATTGGTCATAAAATTTCATGTGATCTTCATCAGTCACATGTATAGACAAAACACAAAGTGTTTAAGCTAGCTACACAAACAATTATAATCTTTCATGACTTTACTCAACACATCCCATTAGCCACTATCAGTGCTGTGTAATAAAAATGTAAATTGTGTAAGTGACTACCTTGTTGTTACCTCTATGAATAACAAATGTTTTTTTTTGTTTTGTGATGGTTGTTCATGAGTACTTTCTTTGATTGGAGCAGTTAAACTGCCCAATGTTCTTCAGAAAAAAATCCTATCCACCATGTCCTGCACAGTCTTTGGTTTTCCAGCATATTCTGCACATTGAAACCTTTACAATAGTGACTGCATGATTTTAAGACCCATCTTTTCACAATGAGAACTACTGATGGACTATTAAAAGGGGTGCCAGGGGGAGGATTTTATTCTGAAGAACAGTGGACAGTTTAACTGCTCAGAACAAACAAGGGAATCATGAACAACTATTACAAAAACAAAAAAACATTTGTGGGTCATTAAGTAACAACAAGAACTCTGAAGAACAGAGACTCTGAAGAAGACGCATGTGCGTCGAAACGTTGGTCATTTTACACTAATAAATTTATTAAAACGTTCTGTGCTCCGGTCCTGCTCCTTGGTCCTATAGACCTTGGGTCCTTTTTTCAGATTGTTGTGTCCTGTTCCGAGAGCACTGGCTAGGCTGAGGCGCAAGTGATTCCTTTCTACTGTTTAATGAGATGTGTTTAGTAAAGACATGAAAGATTGTAATTGTTTGCGTGTTGTTAGCTTAAAGGGCTAGTTCACCCTAAAAAAAAAAACACAGCGATCGAGACATTAAAGGAACACGCCGACATTTTGGGACTTTAGCTTATTCACCGTATCCCCCAGAGTTAGATAAGTCCATACCCTTTTCATCTCTGTGCGTGCTGTAACGCTGTCTGACGCACCCACCGCTAGCCTAGCTTAGCACAAAGACTGGAAGTAAATGGCTCCAGCTAGCATACTGCTCCCAATAAGTGACAAAATAACGCCAACATTTTCCTATTTATATGTTGTGATTTGTATATTCACAGTGTGTACAAATAACAAGGTCATATGAGACACAGACATCTTTTAACCGTATACATACTGGGAACTATATTCTCAGAAGGCGAAGCACTGCTACTTGGGGCGGAGTGATTTGCTTGCAGCGCCTGAGAAGCCCGGTGGTGAGGAGCAGAGAGTTCGCTCAGAGTATTGCACTAATCACTCTGCCCAAGTAGTGCTACGCTTTCTGAGAATATAGTTCCCATTATGTATACTGTTAAAAGATGGCTGTGTATCATATGACCTTGTTATTTGTACACACTGTGACTATACAAATCACAACATATAAATAGGAAAATGTTGGCATTATTTTGTCACTTATTGGGAGCAGTATGCTAGCTGGAGCCATTTACTTCCAGTCTTTGTGCTAAGCTAGGCTAGCGGTGGGTGCGTCAGGCAGAGTTACAGGGTGTGTGTGGACTCATCTAACTCTGGGGGATACGGTGAATAAGTTAAAGTCACAAAATGTCGGCGTGTTCCTTTAATGTCCTGATCGCTGTGTTGTTTTTTAGGTGTCAAAAGAATGGCAGCCAATCAATGCCATTGTATGGACTCAAAGATTGTAATGTATTATAGCATGAGAGTGAGTAAATGAGAATTGTTGGGGTGAACTATCCCTCTAAGGACATTGTGTTTGTCTATACTTGTGACTGGTGAAGATCAGATGACATTTTATGACCAATTAATGCAGAAAACCAACCAATTCCAAAAGGTTGAGGGTTAACATAGCTTTTTTCCCACTGTACTCTCAAACGTGCTTTAAACATTTGTTTGCACATATAACTTATCAGATCTCTATACATATATACACTAATAATATACATACATACACACACTCAAATCAATTAATTATCTACTCCTTTCCGGCTAACTGGAAAACACACAATCACTTTCTTTTACACACATGCAGCTAAAATTTCTGGTCTTGTCTTAACCCCATAATCTTTGTTAAGATTGTTTTTCCTCCATGCTGTATCAAACATACACCCTCATTTGCTCTCTAAGATTAATTAAGTACATTAACATGATAATTTTATGTATCTTTTAAAAGTGTTTGCAGAGTATGTGATCACTAGTTTTTGCCATGTGCTTTATTTTACCACTAAGATTTTCTTGATTTTCTTTCTTCTCAGACTTGGATTTCCCCTCAGACCAGATGTCAAAAGATGATGTGGGACGCGTTGGCTGTTTTTCGCCTCTTCCTACGTTGGGTTCACTTGATTATGTCCCAGACTTCTTCTCTGGCATGGTGGCTGAGGTTGGCTGTTTTTTTTGTTGGTTTTTTTACCTCTTCGTAAGGTTTCTGTTTTTGGATCCTCTCATTGGAATTTAAAATGTATTTTCTGTGATTGTTTTATTTTTTTTATTTTCTTAAATAATGTTAATGTATTGTTAAAACATGTACCTGTTTTAAATAAATGTCAAAGAATGTACTCTATTTTGTCTTTATTTTTTCCATTGAGTAAAATGTCTGTTTGGAATGTCTGTATACATTATGCTACATATAGGGATGCTAATAGATATCAGACAATAGAGTAAATAGAAAACAGTATTTATATTCTAACTTTTTTATACTGTAAAATTATAGCTGGAAACATTGCTGCCAGTACTTTAAAAATTACAGCACAGCCGTAAAATTAAAAACTGTAGAATTACGGTAAAGTGCTGGAACCACAGCTGCCAGTATTTTACTGTGAAATTACAGCATTGTTGAAACCGTAAAATTACGGTAAAGGGCTGGAACCACAGCTGCCAGTACTTTACTGTAAAATTACAGCATTGTTGAAACTGTAAAATTACGGTAAAGGGCTGGAACCACAGCTGCCAGTACTTTACTGTAAAATTACAGCATTGTTGAAACTGTAAAATTACGGTAAAGGGCTGGAACCACAGCTGCCAGTACTTTACTGTGAAATTACAGTATTGTTGAAACTGTAAAATTACGGTAAAGGGCTGGAACCACAGCTGCCAGTTCTTTACTGTAAATATACGGGTGAATTTTTTACAGTGTAATTATCTCACAATTCTGAGTTCATATCTTGAAATTCTGACTTTATAACTCGTAATGGCAAGTGTATATCTCACAAATGTTTCCTGAGAAAAAAGTAAGAATTGTGAAATATAAACTCACAATTGCGAGTTGTAATATGTGCGTAAAATGTTGTAATTACTGTAATTACGAGATTTCCAACTTGTCCTTGTAGAACTTGTAATTGCAACTTGAAAACTGGGAATTTTCTGAGAGCTTCAGCTTGTATCACGTGACCACCACACATTAATTTAGGCGTTGATAGTGCTGTCATTAAAAACATCAATTCCAGCTCTGAGTGGAACGTCACGCTTTGTCATCTCGAAATTACGGTAATTATGACATAATGTGAACGCAGCAAAAGTCCAAATCGTGAGATATACGGCAAACTCTCACACTGAATTAGACCACCCGTCTCTCTAACCCTGTCCACCAAAATGTGTCAGCCAACAAACATAGGCTATACAAGGCATTATGTAGTATTCCAGTCACTTATAACACATTTTAATAGCTTAAATTAATAAAAGAAAATACATTTGACACCGAAAAAAACTGATTTCACAATAAATACATAGTATGGGCAGATCAAATCAGTACTATATGTGCGAATAGGCTCAACTCTGAACTAATCAGGCTGATTCTGAGGCATTAATTAGTTGTTTTTAAACAGAGATAACTAATGTAATCTGTATTTCTAATTTAATTAACCAAATATCTGTATGAATTTAGTTTCTATGGTCACTTAACAATATTCTAGTTTAATGTATTATATTCATTACATCATATATATATGTATATATACATAAATTAGAGTGAATATGAAAACCATGGGAGTTTTGAGTAAGGTACGGATAGCGACTTTTAAAATAGAAAATCCTTTTAGTGACTCTTGTCAGAAAGGTCTCTTCGCTGCCTATTGATTTTATTTTCAGATTATTTATTGTGGCTGGCCCAGCATTGCGTCCATTTGAACTTGAAATTGGACTCATCAAGTTTCAGTGAGAGTAGTAACAGACTGAATTTAATGTGGACTGCTGCATTTTCCAAAAGAGAGCAATTTACTGTGACACACTGATTTTCATTCTTTCATGTATTGTAACTTTCTGTATCCCCTAAAACCCATCATAATTACCTCTGAGATAGGTGTTTCTCAGTGTAAAAACCAAACAAAGACCATCGTAGAGCTCTGCCTGATGCTGTTGTGCATCTGATTTAGAAGGACTCAGATACCAAGAGTCCCACATACTTTAACGTCAAAGCAATGGCTCTCAGACTGAAGGATGATAAATGTAGAACCAGGAGGTCTAGGTTGGGTCTGGGACCCGAAACATTGTTGAAAGATCTTTAAGCACGTTCTGTCTCCAGAAACAAACTATTATGCAGTTATATATATAATTTTTTCCCGCCATCCTTTGGCTGCGATATGATCACGCAATCATTCATTCAACTGCTATGAAAGCATTCAAGTGCGATAAGCCAAAAAGAAAAAAGATAAAAAAAAGAACGTAAATCTGTACTGGCACACTGTCTGTGAATCTCTTGTCGGTGTGACTTTCGACTTTCGCGCCGGCCACATCTTTCGAGCTTGAACGGAAAGTATATGCCAAAATGCCAGATTTGTCTTACAGCCTTAAAGGAGTTAAATTAAGTCTTAAATGACCATAAAGAGTTGTGAGGCCATGTGATAGGCCTATGTGTCAGATCCATGTTATGTGCTTCAGATCTGAAGTGACAGCAGCGTAATAAACCTGCTGCTGCTGTCTGTCATTAATGTAAATCTAAATACAAAAGAGAAAATCCTTCACTGCTCTTGACTGAATAACTTTCATAGCTTTAATAAAGATCAATCTATATTTAAATTATAATTTATGCACTAAAGAATGTGTTTGAGTGTTTGATAACTTTATTCAATTTCTGTATATTTACAACCTGTTAAATCAAATATTTATAATATACTGTCCTAATTGATTGACAGCACTAATATATATATATATATATATATATATATATATATATGTGTGTTATATATATATATATATATATATATATATATATATGTGTGTGTTATATATATATATATATATATATATATATTGTGTTCCTTGGAAGAAAGAGTCATATGGACTTGAATCGACATGAACGTGAGTAAATAATGGCAGAATTCCATTTTTGACTGTTTTAAAACTATTTAAAACTATTCTTCAAATGTTCTTGCCGATTTGGTCTGAAAATGAATCTTCTTTGCCACTTAGCTGTGGAAAACAAATGGAAAAATGTCTTCAGTCTTCCATTATCTGAGCATTAAGTGCATGATACGGTTGCCTTGAGATATAGTTCACTGAAGGAATATTTAAGCAAGAATCTTTGGGAAGCTTCCTGCCCATCTGTAATGAATAACACAGTGATAAATAATCTAAGGATATTGTTTGTGGCTGGGTGGTAAACATCAACATTTGTATCATTAAATGTGAATGTGTAGACATTTGGAATTCAGATATGATTGAGGACTGAAGTTCAGGCTTTGTTTGGCCTATCATTCGTCATGTGAGCTTAATGTCAGTGCATAAAAACTCCACCTTAAATGTGAATCTACTCTGATAAAGGTCTGAGGCATGAAATGATCCTTGTGATGGATGACATTCCCCGCACCCTCTGTAAAAGACAGCAGAATGACAAATGCAGAGAGCTGTAATATTACTCGAAAGATAAAACCGACACCATCTGCCTCAATAACGCTCGGCCCGCCTCCATTTGGAGCTGTTATTACATGTGGTGCTGATGCTTCATTTCAATATTCAAATATGCAAAGGAGATCCAGGCATTTGGATGATCGGTTCACTGAGCTGTCATTACATCTTTTGAAGTAAAAGACACAATTTGATTCCATTCAGCGCTGTCACAAAGCAAAACAGAATCCAGCGGATATGAATCAGGATCAGCCAGGAGTGCATGTGTGCCATCTAATCAACATGTGCTGTGCCAGGAGGCATTGACTACCCTTTTCCCCTGGTAGAAATAACAGATTTTTTTAGCAGTCTGTGCTTTTATTTGTTTCGCGACAAATATAATTTGGTATATTAAACAAGGATACAGAGAGGCCAATAAAATATTCAAAGGTGCAATTAAACTGCACCTGTAGTCAATTTGTATCCCTTAAAACTAATCGTTGATCACTAAAATTACATATTTAAATTTTTTTTCTTGAAAAAAAAAAACAAACTCTTCATGCCTTAAAATAGCTTGAATGTGACTCTACACCCTTGCCTCATTTAGTATAGGCCTACGTGGTTTTATGAATATGCTACTGAGCCCCGCCTCCACTCACTCACACCAGCTCAGAGATCCACTCGTTGATGATCACATGTTGACCTGGGGTGCATTTCCCGTAAAACGACGAAACTCGATGCTCCACTACCATAATACGATGCATCGTTGAAGAAATCAACTAGCTAGTCTCGACTGTTTCCCGAAACCGTATTGTCGCAAAGTGGTCGTTCAACCAAGTTGGTTTTTGACGTCACGCACGTGGTGGAGTAATAACTTCTTTTAATGAAACTGTTTGAGATCGAATTAATGCTAGATGTTTCGATATAAATTAAAGACATGGCATCTGAGGACTATTTCTCATTTTTCTCAGTTATTTCGCTTTATTTCCAGATTCAATGATAGGCTCGTTCTTATATAACAGAGCACCTTCGCACATGCGCAGTCTTGAAAAAAACTTTAAATATCTTGCCAAACTCAAAGATGTAATTGACATTTGTGTGTATTCTAAATAAAATACACAGGTTGTATTGAATGTCAGCTTGCCTATTTTGCTCAAGATACAGATTTATTAAGTTCACATGCCATGCAATCTAGAAACTATGCTTCTAACCACAGTTCGAGAGCTGTCGTTTCAACCACACAACTTTGCGATGCTGTTTGCCAATGTTCGTTGGAACCAGGGATGTCGTTAGCAGAGCTGCCAACTCTCGTGCATTGACCATTAGACTCATGCAATTGACCCCTTTCACACGCTCTCACACCACACATCCATTTTTTCACGCAGAGAAAAATTGCGGACAAAGAGGACACTGACACCGACAGACAAAACAGAGAAGCTTACTTTTGATATGGAACAAATTCTCAGCTGTCAGATTCTGTCAATATTTTTACGAGATTCACACAATAAATAACGTTTTGCCGCTTTTAAATGTGACCGATCGCTGTAGCGCACATGATACAGTAGCCTCCAACTTAGTTTTTTTTGTTTTCATCGCCCCCCGTCAACAAATCTCAATCCAACCAAAACTCAAAAGTTGTCAGCTCTGCGTTAGGCCTATTTTAGGGGGGCTGAAGCTAACCCAAAATGTTCCTAAGCCCCCCTAAATGATAATAAGAACAACAATAACAATTCGATTTATCAATAACCTCATTGGAATGAGTATCCTCATTCATATTTAGAATTAGACGCGACAAATGATATATATCCAGCTACAAAAAATAGCTGAAAAGTCGGAAGTTGGACAGAAGTACAAAGAGTCGTTGTGCTATCAAGATGATGCACCGCACCGTCTCGTTGCATTGGTGTGAACTGGGGCAGCTTTCAGAGCGTTGCAGACCGGAGCACTGCAAGTAACTGGAGGATTCGTCTCGGCTCACTCTAGTTTGGTCTGAAGTTGAACTCGCTATGCACCCTCCCGCCCACACACACCGATACACACGCTAATGGTGAAAGGAAGAGACCTTGCGAGAACGCAACCCCAACCCCCCCAAATGGCAAACTGTGTCTGGGGGCTAAGCACCCCTGTCTTACAATCCTAGTGACGTCCCTGGTTGGAATGATGTATTCGGGAAACACCGACTCATTCAACTATGCTGATAACGACGGGCCTTGCGACCATAGTTGGCTAACGATGCTTTCAGGAAACAAACCCCTGATTAGTTACAATGTAGTTTGTGATGTCAGAAACACCAGCGATTCTTGTTTTTGAGATTGTCTTTGGTTCACTGCAGTTTTAAGGAGAAAATACTCAGGAATGGTGTTGACATGAATTTGCACATTGCTTGTCTGAAAGCATATTTAAAACACCACATAGACATATAAACAACATTAAATGCTTGATTTTCACCACAAGGGGACTTTAAGATTGGATACTCACATGCATTCAAGGTTGTACTTTTTACTTGAAAGTTACACGACATCACATGACATTTTTAGAGTCAAACTAAATTTAAAAATGTTTCTTGGAATATAAAAGCTTTTCCAGAATAAAACCAACATGAATTCAAAAGGTAGATTTCTAAGACTTTAGCAATCACATACACTCTTTTTAGTCACGGATCCAAAACCAAACCAAGAGAAATCTGCAAAAAATTTTCTTTAATATAAAGTTTTCCAAGCCATGTTTGCAGTTATTTTTAACCAACCGATGCCAAGATTATTGTGAAGCACGAAGTTCCCCTTAACTTGTGCTTGTTCTTGTTCATGCTATATTATTTTTATTCCATTATTTTATTTTTCCAGGTATAGATGTTTCCATACTTTTCTGTACTTGTAGTGAAAATATTTTTTTTCATGCCCCATTCTTTAGTTATTCCCTGCTGTGCTGTCAAACATAAGTCACTCCCACTCTTATCTTGCACAAATTTAATGGAAAAATAATTATGTTTCTTGCTGAGGCAGGAGTGTGTTAAGCCCCAAAAGTCAATTGGCAGATAAAGACGGAGAACATTTCAAAATGTGTTTATTCATCCATTCTGTTTGTTATCATTTTGTGTGCCAGGCATGATTTAAACAGACAAAAGACAAAAGTTATTGTATGTAATTGAAAATATATCAGCATATCATAGACAACAGTGTTTGGCCACACTTTTTATTGTATTGCTATCCAATTTTCAACCCAGATGTCCCTTAGTTGTTAATTACAACCAAGTCCAATGCAACATTTTTTAGGCATACACATATACACATGAAATATTCATAACACGTTCCCTGTAGGACCATTGTTAAATTGATAGTTTGAGTTTTTTCATGTTTAGTGCAGAAATCTTTTATTTCACAAGAACTGGCATTGATCTGCAAAAGGATGCAACTTCTCGGATAAAGGTTTTCAAGGTCTTTATTATCATCTCTCAAAACATCTTTGAGTAAGTAAAATTTAAATGGAGATTTTTATTTGATATTTATTTTATTATGGATATTTATTTGTGTTATGAGATAATCCATTAAATATGACTTATAAGGACAGAAACGTATACTTTTTCCCCATTTTTGCCCAAACTTAAATGAAAATAAAATACAGAATGACGACTGTGACTCAGGGTGTTTGCTGAAACTTGTTGAAAGGACAAAGCGTGTGCAAACATCACTGAAGAATGCAGATACGTGTATCAATTCAACACCCTCTCATAAAGCTGTGTGGAGGCTGACATCTCTAGACTGCTGAAGATGAAGGTGTAATGTGAAGGGCACGCTGTATCTCACTGCATAATAAAGCATAAAAATGCACGACAATTCATTTTCTTAGACTCTTCGAATGTCAGATCGGGTTGGGCTGCTGTGAGACAGGAGCGTGATAAAATGGCAGGAGGTTCAATGTTTCTTGAAAGGAAACACTCTTGAGATGATGAAATCTCACAAGATGTTTCATTTCCTCCCGCTCATGATGCTGATTCAGATGTATCTGTTTGTATTGGAGACATTTCATATTTTATGGGTTATTTTTAGAGAGTGTTAAGTTAATAAAATATGAGGTGTGCAATAAAATAGATTTATTTATTTAATGTTAAAATATATCTATCTCAGGTTAATATGGAAGGGATAATGCACAGTCAACCAGACGTTACTGCAAAATAAACTTACCAAATGAATAAATATGTTGACATGAAATACTGATTTGAGTTTAATTCATTTTTAGAATTTTACCTACATACATTTTCCACTAAGTGTCTTTCCTTTCCTTTAGCATACTTTAAAAAAGTGTACTTTTTACAGAAATAATAGTTAATGTACTGAATGTAGTGTTTTCGGACTCTTCACTTTTTCTTTTTACTTACTTTTTCGACCCACATGATTATGCGACATTATATACATTATATACACATTAGATATAAATTAATAATTACTTTTATTATTATTTTTAATAAAAAATTGTACTTTAGCATATTTTTTTAAAAAGTACTTTAAAACGTGTTTAAAAAGAGTACTTATAATTACTTATAGTAGGCCTACTTATTAAAAAGCACTTAAAATATAATTTAAAAGAATACTTGAGTGCAAACTGTAATGTGTTTTAATTGGAAATTACATTATGTGGAATTGAATTGCATTTTATTTACAATCAAATGATGTATTATAGTTTAAATGTATATTAAATGCAATTATTGAACATTTGATTGTGCTTTTTGGAAAGATATACATTTAAACTATAATACATCATATGATTTTGGATTAGCTACCCCTTAATAAACAACTGCATTTGGGTCCTCAGCCTTTGGCTCTCAGAGCAGTTCATGACACATGTATTTAAATTAATTTGTAAAGAATTTAATGATGATGTTTTAGTACATAAAATATAATAACTTTACATGTAATATAAAAAAACACTCAAGATAAAATTATAAACAAGTACTTTACATGTGCTTTAGTATGTTAGTGAACAAGGCAAAGGATTACAAAGATTAAAACAATGATTTAAAAATGTACTTTAATACTTTAATGTAAAACCTTTGATTTTATATTATTATAAAGTGCGTTAAACAGTCATGAAAGTGTACTCTCCTTAAGTATACTTAAGTGGCCTTTTATTTCGTTATTATTATTTATCTACAATACTGTTTTTTATTTATTTAAATATAGCCTACTTTTAAGATTTTAAGTGCACATTCAAGTGTAAACACTGTGGGAGTCTTTGTTTCTGTGTATTAAAATGGTGATCTGTTTGCCCAGCAAAGCAACATCAGCTCAACCAATAGAGTGATTTTAAGGCGGGATTTATGATTTTTTGACCAATGGCAGACAGGAGTAGTGCTGAGGAAACCTGCTTAAAAATAGTCAGTATTTTGCGATATGTTGATTCTAGTAGTGCACAAATCAAATTTTTACCTCACCTTTAATACAACTGCTGAACATTTGTTCTAACGCTAAACAACTATACGGTATTCAAATGAAAACATGACTCCAATAAACAGTTCTGTTTGGAAAGCATTTCTATTCCAGGCATGCCCTTCACTACAGCGTATAAACATACAATTACAATCTGTCCTTGAAAAAGTCATCAAATTTGAATGATAAGCAATTTATGTAATGTTTCATTGTTCACCATGCAGGAGTAGCGGAAAAAAAGAATCTTAAATTAATATATTCAGTGGATGCAAAGGCAAATATCCCTTTATTGTTCAGAGCTATTTGTTAAAGCAAGCAGGCAACTAGGCTTCAATTGATTCATTCTGTAAAGAGATCACACTGTATCTGAGGTGCCCCCAAGGGCCTCATGTGCAGCTTCAATTTCCAGCTAGTGCAAAGCCATAAATGAGTGCAGAATCAACATCCTTACATACAATTGCAATCAGTGCAGAGGTTTCTATGCCAGGAAATGGGTAGAGGTGAGCGATGGGGCTTATTTCTTCTCTGGCTTGTCTCTACAGTGGATTACTGGCTCGTGCTGTGGCTCATATGTGAAAGCTGTGCTGATGTGCAAAGTCTTCCTTCGTTAAAGGTCAAGTAGTTGGTCAAAACACAATTAAACATGGACGAAAGTCAAGCTGTCTTCACTAGTTTATCTTAGATTGACCAAACACCCACTCAAGGGTCACTGTGATTTTGCCAAGTTCGACATTTTCCTGGATCAACATATTTTGTTGATTCTGGAACAATATTGCTGTCCAAAAGTTTAGTCCTAACCCTATTCCTACCCTTAAACCGAACCCTACAACTTTCCCCTAAAATCAGAGGGAAATGATAGGTGAATTAACACTGATGTAGAAGGTCCTAACTCCGGGTTTAAGCCTCAGATCCTCAAATTTGATTGGTTGATTGCAATGTTGTTCCAGGATCAGCAAATATGTTGATCCAGGAACATGTTGTAGTTGGTGAAATCACGTTCACCTTAGAGGTAAATCATTATCGACCATTGATTTTAAAATCCAATCCAAGACTGTAGACTTAGTATGTGCCATGATCCTTCATTCCTGCTTTAAATCCATGATTCATTGGTGAGTGAAATAGATGCAAAACATATGACTGTGTAACGAGTCAGCTCAGAGGGGAAATATTAATAATCAATAATAACTGGTTATGATTAATTATGAATATTTGGGTCAGTTAATGGTATTAACTTGATGTAGCTAACTTAATATTACAAGCAATTAATCAGTTCGTCCAACGAACTCTTTTGATTATTCATTTATTCTAAGAAAAGGTGTATCTTCCATGGCTACGGAAAATAATTGTTTCTTAGCATGTACAGCGCTTTGAGCATGTAACAAGATCAAAATCGTAAAAGAGACGTTGTCTGCAAGCAGTGAATAAGAGACAAATACATATTGTGCACAAGTTTTATTAACTAAATCACGAACATAACTAAACTAAACAAACATACATACATAATTAAAGCTGCAAGCAGCCTTACGGGGCCAAGCCTTCAATGGTTCCATGGGTTCAAAAAGTACTTAAAAATACTTTGCTTTCAAAACTTTAAAAGAAAGTTTAATAACCAAAGTATTCTTACTTATTAACTTCTTACCTCACAGAAGAAATGAGTTCATCCAGCTGCTAAGGTTCAGTAGTTAAAAAGAGAATGAACTCAAAATAAAGACTTTGCATATAAATGAAACACACGTTATATTTAATAGGAAGAAAGAATAGTACAATGCTTTTCAGTATGATAAAGGAATTGAAATGACACAACTTTATAAAGTTGTAAGACAAAGGACTTGAACCCACACTCTCTGGGTCATATGCCTGTCACTCATCTCATTGAGCCCCTGGGAAGACATGTGTTTTCATAGATGTAGAAGTTCCATAGTTCAAATGAGAATCAACTCAAAATGAAGATTTAGTATTTAAATGGACAGCATGTTATGTTTAATGAGTTTAGTTTATATTGTTGTGATTCACTGTTAGGTGGTTGTCCTGCACCTTTAATAAATAAAGTTAGTCCAAGATACAGTGTATAGATTAATAAAATATTATATTACAACATATTTTCATTTTTACAATTATTACTTAAGTTCTGTATTGATTACGAAGTTTTGTCATAATCTAAAGGTTCTAAATGGTTTAGATTTAGTGTATTTAACTGATTTTGTACTGATGTTCCTCATCTCTATTTATTAAGATTAACAGGTTCTTGTAGGAATCTTACAATTCTGGACTTTTGGTACTACTTAGGATATTGAACTGCACTAAAGGAGAGAATGTTTTGTTTTTGCATGTGGGTCCTAAAGTCTGGAACAGGTTTCCTGATAATGTTCACTATTCTGACAAACATTCCTAGTTTAATTGTAGATTAAACTCATCTCTTTAAACAAGAATTCACGCAATGCATTTTATAATTTTGTCATTTTGTTATATTAGATCTAATACATATTTTTATGTTCTATTTTCAGTTTCTAAATTGTCATGGGCATATTAGATATTATGTCATCTCCAATTTGGATCCAGCCTTGTATGAGGATTTCAGATGATGCTAACTTCTGTGAAGAGATGATGCCAACTCTGTTTTAAAGTTAACATGAAATCAAAATTGACCCTATTAACTTTGTTAGCACATATAACTTGTCTTGTGGTGAACAATTAATCCGTGGAAGTTAATGCTCAGAAAAAATACAAGTACTCCACAGCGACTCCTGGGGTCCCTGTTTCACAAATGGAAATTTTGCATAGTGTGCCTTTAATGTAATACAACACTATTAACTAAAGCTTAAAACAATTATTGAACCTGGTCTTTAAACTGTAGAAGTTTGTCAGTTTATAAATCCATTAACACCATATACCTAGCCTCTCTTTGTTCTGCTAATGGTCACAATTGTGACCTGACGAATAATCAAGTTTTTTGTATGGACTTTGATATATTTTTTTGACGTAATTGATAAAGATTGTTTAATATCCTTATAAATTCATACATGTTATTTCAGGGAAAAGAAATTGGAATTACATGGGTTAACTGCCATATGCAACTTTAACCTATATTTTTGCTATAAGTACATTACTTTGACAGTCACCTTTGATAATGTCTTGTACAATGATGTTTTTTTAATGCTGCCTAGAAACAATATTGTGGGAGGTGATAAAAATGTGAATTAAAAATAAGTTATTTTTAGTTTAAATACCTTTGAGCACATTGGATAAAGTAAGCAAATTAGAGTGGGCCTTTTAAGAAGTGATTTTAAAGCACTATTGTTGCATATTTAAATCTATATAGAAAAGAATACTAACCGTTTCTTTAGTTATTCATAATGACACTTATGGTTACACTACTTGCTTTTCCCAGTATGGTTTGTGAAACTAAACTTAGTGCCTAGTTAAGAATGGCTAGAAGAATACACGCAACTTTCCAAATGTAAGATAAGCCCATGCAATAAAGGTCACATATTCCAAGAATTGACACATTTGCTTTAATAAAATTGAAGAAAAAAACGACATGAAACAACATTTAACAAAGCTTTGCCATAAAAATAAATAAATCAATAGCATTTCAGAACATAATGGACAAAATTAACCTAATTTCAATAGCTTTAGAAAACATGACTTAAATCAATATTTGCCATTCATTAAAAAAAATAAAAAAACCACTACCACCATTTCAATGGAATTACAATCCTGAAAACTACTTTAAACTTCAAACTACTTCAACCTTCTTCAAACTTTCAGGTCCAAACTTTCACAAGCCAACTTAAACGTTATCTCGGCCAACTTTTTAATCTATTATTTTACTAGGAATCTTTTGAACATTGCACAATTCACATGTTTTAACGATTGCTACACATTGGATTTGATTAAACAATCTTCAAAGTTATAGCCTCTTACTTTACTCAGCATTTGCTTTATACTCATACACTGTGGTTTGCTTAATTTTACAGAGACTTAAGTTGTTGAAGGTAGAACTGCAGCAATTGGCTCCAAATTACACAATCATCTAAAGTTGTATAACATGGGGCTCGAACCCACTATCTCTGTGTCAGAAGCCTGTCACTCATCTCATTGCGCCACTGTGAAGTTGTGTTTTTGCTAAGATGCAGAAGGTCCATAGTTCAAGTGCATAAACCAACAAAAATAATGACATAAAGCAATCAAATTTGTAACTATGATTTCAAAAGTTTTAAGCGTTTTGGCAAAAAAAACGTATATTTCTGGAAAACTAGGTGGCGCTCTGTTCAAACTTCTCATGTACCTTCAGGGCATGGTGTTGATGATCCATACTAAATTTTGGTATCTGTAATAATCGGTATCTGCAGATTCAACATGACACAAGGAATGCATTGATACCACATTTATGATTTTCTGACAAACTGTTCAAAAGTTATAGGCCAAAATAGCCATTTTTACCAGATCTCATGACCTGTAGGTGGCGCTGTTCCCAACTTTGGCATGGACACTCAGATCATGGTTTCGATGAAGCGTACCAATTTCCGTTTCGATTGATTAAACTTTGGCTGAGATACAGCCTCTGAACCAATTTTGGGTCAACCTTGTTAAGTTTGCAGCATCATGACTTTTTTTTAACCAGTATGGCATGAAATTCTGTTCAGTCATTTCTGTGCAGCTCAGTCCAAAGATCATTTGAGCAAGTGTTTGGACAAAATTGGACAAAATTTGAAGGAGGAGTAGCAAAAAAAGTGATTACTGTACTTTTCAAAATGGCCACTACTGTAATGGGCGGAGTCTTAATGTACGATATTGATTGCAATCATCATAATGAGTGGATTCAGGTGTATTAAGTTTATTTTTTCAAGATCTAAGGGTTCAAAAGTTATAACCATTTTAATGTTGAATTTTTGAACTGGTGGTGGCGCTATAGAGTTGGTTCTAGAGACTCAAAATTTGGTCAAATTGCTATTCATGACCATCACTAAAAGTTTGTCAAATTTCATAATTTTCCTACTTGTGGTTCATAGGGCTGCCACTGACAACCATTCTGGGTGAAGAAGAACAATTAATTTTACATAAAAGCACTGCATGTTGTATGTGATAGCTTCAGATGAGACCATTCTTAGGCACAATGCCTGGAACAGATGCAACTTCTGCATCTTTTCCTGCCACAGTACCTCATGCGGTCTGGGCACGTGTCACACTGAGTTGCGAACCCACGACGCTGAGCATCAGGATCCGTGGTGTAACACGTTGAGCTAATCACTCAAGCATGTTCACCAGCCTGCTGATTAGAGGTTTCAGTGTGAGAATGAGTTCACAAAAAAGTTCCATGACTCGTTAACCAGATTAGCATGCTAAACTAGCTTAATGCTAATTTAGCTTATGACGTGGTACATCCAATCCTGGCAAAATAGATATCCTCGGATTCGACATGACACAAGGAATCGATAGACACCAATTTTATGATTTTGTGACAAACTGTTCACAAGTTACAGCCTGTGAACCAATGTTGGGTCGACCTTGTTAAATTTGCGACATCATAACTTTTTTTTTCCAGTATAGCAAAAAAATCAGGAACAGTACTTCTATGCGGCTCGGTCTAAAGATCATTTGAGCAAATTTTGGACAATTTTGGACAAATTCTGAAGGAGGAGTAGCGAAAAAACTGTTTTACATTCGCTCCAATATGGCGACCAGTCACATTGTTGAAAAATAACATATGAGATATCGTTGAAATTGACATAACCCAAGGAATATATTGACATAAAGAAATCAAATTTCAAGCAATGTTAGCAAAAGTTATAAGCGTTTTTTCAAAAAACAATGATATCTCTGGAACACTAGGTGGCGCTTTGATCAAACTTCTCAGGTACCTCCGGGCCATGCTAATGGTGATCCATACCAAATTTGGTGAAGAAATTTCAAATAGTTTAAAAGATATTGCAAATTATGACAAAATTCAAAATGGCGGACACGGGGTACATCCCATCATGGCAAAATTGATATCCACGGATTCGGCATGACGCAAGGAATCCATAGATACCACAATTATGATTTTCTGACAAAGTGTTCAAAAGTTATTGGCCAAAATAGCAATTTTGCATATCTCATCACCCGTAGGTGGCGCTGTTCACAACTTTGGCATGGAACCTCAACACATGCTTCCGATGAAGTGTACCAATTTTCGTTTCGATTGATCAAACTTTGGCCGAGATACAGCCTCTTAGCCAATTTTGGGTGGACCTTGTTAAGTTTGCAACACCATAACTTTTGAACAAAGATGAATAAAAAAAATCGGGAACAGTACTTTTATGCGGCTCAGTCCGAAGATCATTTGAGCACATGTTTGGACAAAATTGGACAAAATTTGAAGGCGGAGTAGCGAAAAAACTGTATACTGTACATTTCAAAATGGCCACTACTGTAATGGGCGGGGTCTTAATGTAAGGGATTGGTTGTGATCAGCATGATGAGTGGAATCAGGTGGACTAAGTTTCATGTCTCTAGATCAAAGGGTTCAAAAGTTATAACCATTTCAATATTGAATTTTTGAACTGGTGGTGGCGCTATAGAGTTGGTCCTAGAGGGTCAAAAATTGGTCCAATTACTATTCATTAGCATCACTACAAGTGTGCCAAATTTCATCATTTTCCTACTTACGGTTCATAGGGCTGCCATAGACTCCCATTTGCGGAATAATAATAATAATAATAATAATAATAATAATAATAATAAGAAGAAAACTAACAGATACAATAGGGGCTTAAGCCCGTTGGGCTTGGCCCCTAATAAGAAAACTAACAGATACAATAGGTGCCTTGCCCTTCGGGCTTGGCCCCTAATAATAAGAAAACTAACAGATACAATAGCTGCCTTGCCCTTCGGGCTTGGCCACTAAATACATTGTATTGGCTATACAGTGGACACAATTCTTGAAGTTTTTGGAAATTGAAGTCGTTGACGGTTCCGTGAGTGTCAAATGTTGATGTTGCAATCATTTTCTTCTCCGTTGGATGAAGAAGGTGATGAACTTGCATGGGTAGTTCGACTCTGTTCTGGTTGGAGGTTTTCTCTTTCTCCATGAGCACATGGCTGGTTAAGTCAAGGCCTGGCAGGCTGTGGTCATAGCATGCAGGGGCCATGAGCCGTTTGGGGGAGGGGGTCTCAGAAACCCACCTGAAGTAAGCAGCCTGGAGGTCCAGCAAAACAAGAGTTGATCGTTGCCCGTTCAGTGATGGTAAGGTTGTAGTTTCTGGATTGATGAAAACGCAGTCTGACTCCCTTTGGGAGCGTGAAAGCATGGCCGACGGTGCTCATGGCCTTCTGGGCCCTGGGGCCCCAGTGAAGGGGGGGGGGGGGGGGATGAATAGGGGGCGACCCTGAGAAAAGTCACACCTCTCCGAGTTTGCTTTACCAATGAGAAGTGTGGACTTTCTGGCGGCAGTTTCCTCTGTGGGCAAGATTTATGAGTCTTTGTCCTCAGTGTGGTTAGACCTCTGCCTTACCCTGTTTCTGTTCATTATTGCTTGGATAGATATAACACATCCACACTGTATTCTAAGAGAAGGTGATGTACATCAAAGTGTGAGTTATAAAATGAGGATTAATTAGGTAGGAGACATGATACAGGTGAGGTTTCATTGACCGTTGGTTGTATAATAAAATACATACCAAAGTATATACATAATAGTACACAAGACAGTAAATCATTCACACAGTTTCTGGGATGCATGTTCATTTATAGATCAGTTAGTCTATGATTAATGCAGCAAAGTCTGTATTAAAGATTGTTTCTGTCTTCCTATTGTCTCTCTCTTGCGCATGTGGCCACATACCTTTGGCAGCAATAAAACCAACTTATCTTTTGTATCCATGGTAACCCAAAGGCCCCTCCTGCACCCTCTATAATGTCAAAAAATTTATTGTCAAATATGTTAACATTTTATTGACTAAAAATGCGTTAGAACACGTTCATCTCGAATACGAGTTCGTTCAGAATCAGCTACATATAGCAGGTCGGCTGACTCAGTTTTCTTCTTATACATTCCCATAGTGTCACAGTGCATTTCACTGTTGAAGCCAATCGTCAATTGACTTCAATGGGACTGCTTTGAGCAGTTTTTTTCAGTGCTTCGAAACTAGACGGTCATTGGTTAAATGCTGCGATTATGTCCCGCCCACAGACGCTCAGCTTCTCTTGGGAGCCTGGACCTGGGCCTGGACTCCGGGCTTCTGCGTGATGATTGGAGGGTCTGTTGAAAGACTGCATCTCCTTTTGATTGACAGCGATTATGTACTATAAAAAGTCGCTGACGTTGAAGCCAATCGATCTCAGTCCCATTGCGGATTTTGCAAGTGTAGTCGAAAGACAAACTGCTGCAACCTATTTCTTGGCATTTGCTTGGTGAAATTGCTTCGCAATTTCCATCATACATTTCACACAATTAAACACCAAATTCCTTGTTCATCTTAACCTAATTCCCACATTTCCTCCGTCAAGTTTAATATCTTTTTTTTAGATCGTTTTTTAATTAATTAATTCATTCATTTGCACAATAGGCTAGGCTAGCTAGGCTATAAATAACAATTGATCCACAATATAAATGGACAATTTTTATGATGTAGGCCGAAAATGAGCTTCCCCTCTTTGAAAGACCAGTGGCTGCCACTGTAGTCCACATACAGTACAAAATACAAAAAAGGTATAACATTCAAAAGTTTGGCATTAAAAAAACTTAATACATTTGATTCTTAATACTGCTTGTCATTACCTGGATAATCTGGAGTATTAAAGCAACTTGGTGTTAAAACATCCATTTTTACTGGCCACATGACCATTTGTCTGCTGGCTGGATTCTGAACCACCTCTATAATGTCAAACTCACACAGAAAGATTGAATTCAGTGTCACGAACCACAATATCATAAATTTAATCAATATAAACATTACTTTCATTTATCAAGACACAGTAGAACATGAAATGGTCGGAATGACCCAACTTATATATATAGCATGCAAGTGCATGGCACCCTAAAAGCATCCAAAACACTTCAGTCTTAATTATTTGTGGTATCCATGTGTGTCATCCAATCTGAATGCAGAAGTTAAGTGGATTTTGGAGAGAAACACACTTGAATAAGCACTTTAATAAAAGCAGTAAGGCATCTTTGCAGCCCTCACTCTACAAACTTTTTCTCTTTCTGATCAAAGGCTCTTTATATAATGTTAAAACGCCACAACAAGTTGCTCATTTCATTGACACAGGGCATGTGTGAACATTTCATGACTTTTAAAAATAGAATAACATCTGAGGGATGTACACAAGACTGTACACGAGAGGCGTGATTTCAAAGCTAGATGAAAAATTCATGTGTCTGGTTGCAAGGGAATTGCTATGAAGTTTCTAGGGTGTTTTTGATGGTTGCTAGGGCATTGCAGGTTATGGTTCCTAGATATGGCTTAGTTCCCACTATCTTTGCAAGACTGTGGGATTATTTTTCCAACTGTTTTTTTCTTTTTTGTCTGGCAGGAATGGACACAAAGAAAATGAATAGCTCTCGTCAACAAGACATTAATATCCATAGGCAGACAAATGACTTGTTTTGAAAAATCCTTAATGCATTAATATTCCTTAGCTGAAGCCAGCTTTTCAAATATTTTATGAAGAGACATTAGGCTATTTTTATTTTTATTTTTTTGAAGGATTGGACAACATAAATATTCATGACATGGATAAACCCATGCAGAGAAAAAAAAGACAATGGTTGTCATAATGAAAATTTGAAGCTCAGATTATTACTTGAGAGATCACATATGGACTTTGCCTCAGCTCTTGGTTTCTCGTTCTCATTCTCATTTGAGAATTTTCTACTATGTCATTCTTTCAGTTTCTTTTAAACATGTGGAGACAAGTGGAGAATAAGTGCCTTTTTTATTGTTGGCGTGTTTTCAAGTGCTGTATTGAGGCTTTATTATAGCATCCATCGTAAGTGCAAAGCAAGTCAGGTTCACTTTACAACAGTATGATGGAGTGGCAACAAATACAAATAATCTCTGAATCCCTTTTAAAAAGTTTATTTGGCCCACATCAGAAATCCTTCTTGATCTCTTGAATAAGGGGCCATTTGCACATAAATAAAACCTATAATATTCAACAGGCAAATTCACTTCCATAAATTCAGTGGTTCAAATTCAACAGATGATTCAACATTGCACATCCGGGAACTGCAGGAATAGCTGTAGAGTGCCGATGTATAATCTCCATCTGCTATTAATCGTCCTCAGACGAAGACCAGAGCAACAGTTAGATAGAGTCATTCATTCACAAAAACTGATTTGCAGAAATGGAGCAAGCAGTAAGTATATGTGATGATTATCAGGGCCAGTATATGTACGGAAAAGCTGATAAAGACACAAAAGCTGTGTTTATGTAATAAGTCTTCATGGTTACTTTCCCTGTGCACATGTAAGCCGATTTCTCTACCGCGAACGAGATTATAACGTTACCCACCCTCCGATGCTGATGAAACAGATCAAACATTACATGTGAGGAAGACATATTATAGATTTCTCATGGTTTTATTGCGGTGTTGTGCTGCAGGGTTTCCATCATACGTCATACTCCAGGATTCCCCTGGAGTTCCCTTGGAATAGGTTGTGTTTTTAAACAGACTGACTATTTTGGAAGTGAAATCTGAAAGGTGAATGAATGAAAATGTGTGAATTCTTTGAATTTAAATATTCACAGCTTAAATATACGACCATGTTGAATTTAATATCCTAAAAATCCAATGCATTATAATGCAAAAATTCACGGTTAATGCATTTTTTTCCCAATAAGTGCAATTCTAATCTCAAAATCTTTTTTTGTTTCAAATACATTTACTTCCATAGTTTTGGCCGTTCATTTACACGACAACAGCATTTTAGCGGCCTGAAAACACAAAGTTTTGATAACAGGTTTTTGAACGTGATACCATTGTCTCCATGTAAACTACAAAAATGTGAATTTGTGGAAACCGTGACGTCTTGAGCATGCGTATTACTTTTTCAGTCTATAAGCGCGTAGTGTTTCTTTACAAAATTACATCGCCAACAACTGGCCTGGCAGCAGAATACAGTGTTGTTGTCGTCTGTACGCAAAAATCGCTAAGAAAAAAACATTTCCATTTTTAGTACATTGTTGTAGTATAAATGTACATATGGACTTGGATGGTGGATTTTTTTTTTTTTTTGCATTATACTTCACAATGCCTGTAAGTAGTTTTGAGTTTATACACTCTAATTCAACCAGAGAATGATGAGCAACAACAGGATGAGACGTCTTTAATCTATTGTGCTGAAGCCCATCAGGATTGCCAGGCAAAAAAACATCCGTCAATCTTTAATGGCTTTTATTGAGCAACTGCCAAAGTAAACAGTAAGTGCAAACAAAACATTGAAAATCTACACTTGATTCTGAAAAGTGGAATAAAGGGCCACAAGTAAATTGTGTAGATGATAGAAAATGATATGCAGGTCTCATGTACAGGTTTGCTTTCTGTTCCTCCTTACATACTTCTTCTGACTCATTCTCAGAAGGTCCTGCCCTCTCCAGAACCGTTTCATGCCCTTTCATTGCTTTCCAAAATACATGAATAAACAGGCCTAGAAGTTTTTAAAATAAGTCTCTTCACCAAGGCTGCCTTTTTTGATACTGTAAAAACAGACATATTGTAAAATATTATTACAATTTAAAATGATCTTTTTTTATATTAATATATTTTAAAAATAAAATGTATTCCTGTGATGCAAAGCTGAATTTTCAGCATCATTACTCCAGTCTTCAGTGTCACATGATCCTTCAGAAATCATTCTAATATGTTGATTTGCTGCTCAAGAAACAATTAATTTCTTATTACAATGTTAAAAAACAGTTGAGCTGTGATTTTTTTTTTGTGTGTGGAGGAAAACCTTTTTTTATTTATTTTATATTATGATTTTTGATGAATAGAAAGTTCAAAAGAACAGCATTTATTTAGTCTTTACTGACACTTTGGTCAATTCAATACATCCTTCTAGAAAAATAAAGTATTAATAAATCTCAAATATCTTATAGACCTCACATATTTGAACATTAGTGTATACAATCAAATGTTGAATATTAATCAGCATTATCCATATCTCACTAATTCTATATATATGAAAATTTTGGTTAAATTAAGACAACTTTAAAAGATAAAGTTAAACGAATATTTTTCAAAGAAGAAATGTTTATATAGAATCCCCCCCACACACACTTTTCAATTATCTTAAATTATTATGCATTCCTCAGAATCAAATTAATTTTCCAAATATTTTATCAAGCATGCAAGCTAAAAGAAAAATGTAATAACACAGGCTAACACAGAAACTCAGAAGAGTAAGCTTAAGATTAATTTTCACAAGGATAAAAAAAATATCTGTTAGCTCAAAAGCAGTACTTTACTGTCCTCAATGGCATTTAAATTTATTTTAATGTAAAAAAAGCAATGTATATGTGTAATAGACACTATAACAGACTGCCAATATTGAACTGAAACTAGAAAAAAGCTGCATTTCCTTTAACTCTTGTTCAATGCTCCTGTTATAATTTAAAATCACAAGACCACACGGCCCACAAGCAGCTGTGTATGAAAAATACTCTTCTGATTTTAAGTATTCCCAGAAAGTACCTCAGAAAACCACAAAGAAACAAGCAACCACATATTTCACATGATGCATGACATTTACTGAAATAGAAGTGAATGAATATGGCTGAAATAATAAATCATTCTTCAACTGTCCTAATGCATCCACACATTATCTGTGTCCATTTAAATCCACATACACTCTCGGCCATTCAGCACTGCAGTGTGGTGCTGTCAGCGTTGGTTGCAGCAGAGTTGAAACAGGATCTAAGTGCAGTACAGCTTTTAACTTTAATTTTCAAGAACAATATCAAATCTTCACAAAACATTCAGGAATAACAGGACCATGAACAGAACCACCAGCATAACACTATCACTTCACAATACCTTTGGACTAATATGAATTCATTCATGCTCAAATAATGCTCAGATAATCTTGAGTGTATGACTTATGAAGAACTAAACCAATTTTTAAATGATTGCAGCATCAGCAACTAATAAAGAGTATCTTAATAATAGATGAAAGTATATAAATTGATATTAATTAAAATGCTTAATCATGGATTAATATAAACATCTATAAACATGGATCCCTAAACATCTATGTGTGTTCTGTTTTCATTCTTTGTTGTATTTCTAGTATGCTTAAGTTGTTAATTCGATCTGTCATTCTTTGTCCCCTGTCAGTTTGTCACTGGTTTTGCATAGATTGTGTTAGTTCACTTCAGGTGTGTTTCATTAACTCGTCAGCTCCTAGTTTGCCCTGGTATATAAGCCCTCTGTTTCTGTCTGTTCTTTGTTAATGTCGATGTGCTATGTGGTTGTGTTTCTCCTTAGTATTCTCCTGGTTATTTTGTTCATTATTCCATTAAAAGCCCATTTGGATTATTCTCCTCGTCGTGTGCTTATCTAGACACACTCGCTGACGTATTACTAATAGTGTAAATGAATGTGTTAAATTCTACAATGGGTCAAAACCAGTATTTCAACTTCCCACCGCCTGTTTTAATGAATCATTAGCTAATGATTTTCAAAGATGCCATTATGTTATGACTTTAATTGTTGAGGCACATGACTATAGGCCTAACTCATTATTAGGTAATATGTCATAATGGTTATGGCAGGGCACAGATCCACACTCACGTTTGAGGTGTGTGAGACAGTTGCACAGTGAATGTGTTTGAACACAAAAAGTAGCACACCAGAATCTACTATGATCTACTATGGCAAGCCAAAAGGGTCATAATTACGACAATTGCTATAAAGACAACTTCATAAAATAATTACATCCAAAACATTGGTGTTTAAAACAGTTTTAGCGCTGTCAAATATGTAATTTTTGGATGTAAAGATGATTTTTCTTTAGTGTAATTCCAACCCTTTTGGCTTGCCATAGTCTACACTGGACGCAACAACGGGACTGTTTGCAAATCCATTTGTACTTAGTAATAGAAGTAGTTTAAGCGTTTATGACTTTTGCCTCAATAAACTCCTATTTACTGCTTAATAATAGTTAGTAAGGTAGTTGTTAAGTTCAAGTATTGCATTGGCATTGGGTAGGATTAACGGATGTAGAATATGGTCATGCATTATGAACCTAATAAATAGCCAATATCCTAGTAATATGCGTGTTCATAAGCAAGTAGTTAATAGAGAGAATTGGACCCTAAACTAAAGTGTGACCCAAAGTTACTTATTAGTATAGAATATCAAATTCAGACCATCAAAATAAAGTGTAACCACAGAAATATTCCTGTGCCATGACCAACAAGGCATTAGGTAACATGCACCGGTTCATCTGGCTCAGTAATCCCAGTTACAGACGCCTGGAAGTTGAAATCCATTGCTTCGACCCATTAATTAACACATTCCTTTACACTATTAGATAATAGAGCATGAATTAATGCATATTAGTGCATCCGTATTGTAAAGTGTTACCATTATAATTATATAAGTTTAGTGAAATGGGCCAATTATTCATGGCCACTCGCTGAACATTAGCTCTGTACTCAACAGACTGACTTTATCTCAAAGCAACAGTCATAATTCTCAGAACATAAATAGCTACTTATCTGAATACCTCCCTATTCCAAGCGCTTGTACTTTTCTCATAGTCAGCTATGGGGATGATGCTGGTTTTGTTGCAAAACTTTCACAGCATTAAGCTGTGAACCGCTGAATATATGTGATAAATCAGCATGTTTTACCCAGACTCGTGTGATACGTGGAAGTGCACTGTTTCGTTCGGTCTTTGAGATTCACAGTGCACAGCATGTTTCCACTTGTTATGTTCCTCCATGAGGATTTGGCTCTGCTCCAGCTCTCTAGGAGCAAATCACACGACGTAAATAGAGTTCGCATAGTGGAACGCTTTTCAAGATGATACAGGAGGGTAATATGCAATTAATGTGCAACATATTGTCATTAGCATATCTGCACAGAAATAAAATTGCACACTACGAGAAATTGAGGAAAGACACTCCTTTTACCCCCAAAATGAAATGTACTCACTCTCATGCTGTTTGCAGTTATTTAGAGAATCTTATGCAGCTCGTCTCCAAACAAAGTTTCAAAAAGGTCAAAAATACCAATGAAGTACCAAAATAGTGGTCCATATGTTTTGTGCACTATATGAAGCCTTCTGAACCAATCGAAAGCCTTGTTTGAGGAACGTACTGACATTTTGGTATTCCCTAAAAATGTTCATCCAGCTCTCGAATGGCATTCTTAATTCTGTATATTTGAAGTGGCATGCTGTGCTTGATGGTAACACATGCAAGAAGATGGCACTGGGCTTCAATGACGTCTCTTTTTCAATGTGTACACAAACAGTTTTGAATGCTTCTGAAATGGGGAAGATTTTTTAGTGTATAAAAAGATAGCATATGCTTCAACACACTTACATGTGAATGTAACACAATATATGGATTGATTTTATAGTACTTTTATGGGTCATTTCAGATGGTTATCTAACTGTCCTTGTATGGAAAAGATGTGTGTGAAAAAAAATTATTCGAATTTCTTCTTTTGTGTTTCACAGGAAAAATAATAATTGTTGGGTGAACTATTCCACACACGGAGAAAATTTGAGTTTGCATGCTATATGGATTACTTTTACGATCCTTCTATGGCACTGAAAGCTTCAGACAATTTATTGCAATTAAATGAAAATGTCTTTTAAAGTGCGGTTAGAACATAAGAGTACTTTTCTGACCAACTTTTCTTTGTTTATAATTTTAATATTTAATGAACATTTGAATAATATTTAATTTAATATTTATATTTATATCATAATTACTTCTATGGTATTTGAAATGTGGTTAAATTGTAAAATACTGTTTTACATCAAATATATATTTTGTATATGTTGTACATTGTATATGTTCATACAACCTCAGATAATCTAATACAATGCACTAAAAACCATCAAAACACCATCGAAGGTCAAATTAAGTAAAGATTGAACAGATACACTAGTATCAGTAGCATAAAGGTTTATGCTTGTATAATGTTAGTAAAGTCTGTATTTTCTCATCTTGTCTGTTTGATCATACATAATCAAACAATTGGAGACAGGGGACATCCCTGTCGAGTTTTGTGTCATGATTTTGTGAGGCATCAATTCATTTTAATTCTAGCTATATGGTCGAAACATAGAGACTGAAAACTTCTAATTGAATTTCTTTCAAAAAGACTTTGTGCTGTTTTGATCCTGCAGCATGTGAGAGGAGATGATAACAGTCGTTTTTATGAAAATAAATAATGGCTCCGCCGCAACAGCCCAGAACTGCAAGACTTTGTGTTTTTAGGCATACCACAACAAGTCCAATAGTGAAATACCCTCAAATAAATCCTTAAAAAAAAAAATTAATTAAAACTAAAATGATCCCTTGATGTAAAACCTAAAAAGTTGTATATATGAAGTGCCTGACAGAACGCTTTTATAAAGATATAAACCACAACATGAGCTGTTAAAGGTTTCGAGGAAGCTAGTATCTCTTTTGCCCCACTTGAGGAAAGTATCCATACTCTAGCATGGAGATAAAACTATTCACTCGATATAGTTTAGTTTCATTTAGACATTCGATTTAAATTGCATTTCAAAGCATGGCATGAATGTGAGGGGTGAAATACAGTCGAAATACATATATCAAGTCAGGTGAGAGGAGGCATATTATGAAAGTTGCACCTCAGTGCCTGCGATTATCATTAAACTTGCTGTTTTTATAGAGGATTTGATGACTACTGATCAGTGTTTAAACACTTGAGGTAATATGGACATGTATAATATTACAGCAATGTTAAAAATATGGTGTCCTTAACCGGAGAAATATCTAAATATCATGAAAATGTAACATTTATTTATATACATATAAAAAAATTAAATTAAAAAAAATTGATTGAAAAATTAATTTGTCCTGTTTGTGACAGGGAAATTAATATCCAGGGGCCAAAATAATACATCACTTTCTTTAAAGTTGATTTTTTAGATAAATTGACTGCCCAAAAGTGTACATATTAACAGTAATTTATCGCTTTTAAAGCTAAAGTGCAATTCTCTCAGTCTTGTCACAATACATTTTGTCTGAAATACAAAATTGTGAATACATCACAATCTAAAAATGTAAATCAATTTGGAGGTGCTTTGTATTAAATTGAAAATATTAATAACCCATTACAATTCTCTCAAACATGACTGTTCCCAGACAACAATATAGTGTCGGCCAATATCCGGCCCACATCTGGCTCGGGTCTGCTCCGGCACTATGTTGCTGTCTGGGTTGTTTGTTCAAACGTGAGGTAAATGGATTCTCTGTGAAACCATGCAACTCAGAATGTTCCAGGTCTGGTGCTGAGAAGACTTTTGAAATAAGCTTTGTCCAAGGTCAGTTATCAGGCATGAAGGCAGAGATTTTAACTAAATCATGTAAATATTTTAAACTTTATAAATCCATCAAAGTTACAGGGGGATTTTCTAGTCATTGGTTTAAAAAAACAAGCTCCAATGTCTTTTTGCAAAAATAGATTTTTGCTATTCCATAAGAGAGAAAAATTGTACATGTATCTAACAACGTTACAATGTATATTTGATTTTTTTATGTTGCTTTTCTAACATACATGACTGACAGTGAGCTCTTCTTTGAGTGGCTTGTAAAAGTGAAGGTCCTCCACAGACTGCAAAAAAGAAAGAAAGATTAATACACTGAACAGCTTTCTGAAATCACCATGAACACCGCAGTTGGTCTGTTTTAATTGCAGTGATAATACCGCACCTTTGCACTCACATCCGTTTCAAACAATTCTTTCAAAGTCAAGACTGAGAAACTGAGGGTCACGCAGAGCTGAAGGGCTGAAAAGATCATCATAGTGACATCAACTCCTTCACGGATCATCTAGAGTTGGGAAAGATCAGCATGTCACTGAATAAAAGCAATCTAACAGCAAATTCCTTGTTACTGTACTGAAGCCAATTTGGGAGATATACAATTTGTATTAAGTGATAGTGTATCTCTCTTTATCTAGACTAACGTTAGATATATAAACCTGAAAAGAGAGAGAGAAAAGGTATGCTTATGTTTGTTTCAGGGAAAGTGAAACGACCACTTAGCATTTTGATTTTCAACTTTTCTGCATTTTCCCATAGAAAGATTCTTGTTTTTTTTCTTACTGTTAAAAAATAGGGCTATCAATGAAATTTTCACAATAAATTAAGAAATGAAAATGTATCAGTAATAATATAAGGTGAACGTGATTTCACCAAGTACCACATGTTCCTGGATCAACATCGTTGTTGATCCTGGATCAACTTTCCAATTAACCAATCAGATTTGAGGGACAAGTTTACAGTTTATGTCAAGTTTAGGCTTAGAACCAAGGTGAAGTACTTAAACATCAGTGTCATTCACCTATCATTACCCTCTGATTTTAGAGAAAAGTTATGGGTAGGGTTAGGTTTAGGGGTAGGGATTGGGTAGGGACTACATTTTGGGACAGGAATGTTGATCCAGGACCATGTCTTACTTGGCAAAATCACGGTGACCAATAATATAACACTTGGAAAATGTGTTAAAAAGTATTGCTTTATTATTTATTATAATCATAAACATTGATTAAAAGCACTTTTAATGAATATCTCAATCTTACATGTTAACCTTGACAGCCCTAAAAATACATTTTGTAAAATATTTTTTGTTTTCTCTGTCTCTCTCATATTTTCCACAGACCCCTTAGCACCCTCTTGCCAAACCAGAAAAAGAAAATGGATTTGTGGGCCACATTCATAAATAAACAAAGACTTTAGATTTACAAAGACGGTGCACTCATATTACTATAAATGAGAGAAAGTGCGACACGCAATATGGCGGAATAAGTCCCGCCTCCTAAGTAAAAGAGCTAATCAGTAATTGGTAAAGTCCTTGCGCCACTGCAGCTGCCGTTAGAAGCTCCGGCTGCTTTAGAAACAGTCCAACGCTATCTCACGACCAATTCATACTCATACGAACTCGTATGAGTGAGTACGATGTGGCTAATTCGTATGAATTCCTACAATTTGTCTAAACCCCAGGATGGGTAGGTTTAGGGGCGGAGTCAGGGGTAGGTTATTCATACGAATTCATCCGAATTGGGCAACTCATAAAATATGTACTATTTATCAAAAATCTTACGAATTCGTACGAGTGAGAAAGGGTTGAAACAGTCAGTATTCTTAGATTCCCGCTAATGACTGCATTGGCTGGTTCAGCCTGAAAAATGCAGTTTTTCGTCATGATTGAGCGTTATGAGATTTCATTGGTGATTTCAAATATGAAATTTACTCATAAGCTTGGTGAACAGATTTGGAGAATTGATGTTTCCCCATTCAAACAGATAGGAGCTTTACTGGCATGACTAAAATAGCAGCTCGAGCGGTGTATCAAAGATGGCCGCCGAGTGAAATGAATTGCCTAAAGCGACTTTGGTTTGAACTATTATAACTTAAGAGTCTGTGTGTGACTTGAAATTTTAACTGAAAAAAGCAAATTAATTATAACAACCTTTTCAATAAAATAAAGCATAATTACCTTAATATCATAGTTCATATACTGATAGTGCTGAACTACAGTTCTCTGAAAGCTCATCAAGTCCCATGAATACAATGCTAGGGCTATCATAGCCAGAACAGCACTGACTTTGTTCAACACCACAGCGACGAGACACTGTAACACACAAATCACATCTTAAAAAAAAAAACTCTCTCCAAATCAGAGATGTCTGAATATAGAATAATATATTAAATACCTACCAGAAAATAACTGGGAGAATAAGCTGCAAAAATAGACAGGATTCCAACTACAAGGAACTAAAATAGAAAAGCAAAGAAATTCTTCAAATTTGTACACCGAAAGTTCAGACAAGATTAATTAAGAGTATTGAAAATCATCAAAATGTGAACTTTATGTTAACAACACCCTGATTATTAATTCTGATTAACTTTGTGAAGGGACTCGCTCATTTAACAATTTAGAAACACAAGAATAAGCAGAATGAGGAATAATTCTTACCAC
This sequence comes from Siphateles boraxobius, assembly GCF_051911475.1. Classification (NCBI taxonomy): domain Eukaryota; kingdom Metazoa; phylum Chordata; class Actinopteri; order Cypriniformes; family Leuciscidae; genus Siphateles; species Siphateles boraxobius. The sequence continues at coordinate 6,358,820 of NW_027509119.1, read as the reverse complement.
ACCACCAAACCAAAGAGGAGTATCAGACATCATAATGTAATCGTGTATCCCAGAGCTTAAAAATAAAATCCCGGTCACAATATTGAGGATTCCTACTATAATCTGCACAATCTATGGAATGAAAGAACAATTTATACACCAGTTTGTATTGTGATGAATCTCAAAATGTACATCATTACATGTTTTGTATTGCATTGTCCAATAATCACATTACATCCCCTTCATTGCAATGTTTCAAAGTCTAGTTCTTGCCTCAAATCCAACATTTACAACTTTTCAACCTCAACAAGTATGAGCTTTACCCATGAGTGAAAACCACTGGTAAATAAGTCAGCAGAAAAACACATCTTTTTAACATAATCTTAGGCCTATAAAGTGTGTGAAAAATTGTATACAGTTCAATTACTTGTTTTTCATTGTTGAAATATAGAATCTATGTTTGTCATGTTTAAAAACTTTTCTTTTCTTTTATTCAAATATTTTAATCAGTTAATCATCATTTAAGTCAAGGCTGGAATACACTACATGACTTTTAAAATCTAAAGAGAAAAGAGAAAATTTGGAAAAAAATAGGAAAATTAGACAAATGAAAACAATGCGTGTTCTAAAACTGGCTCAAAACATTAAACGTGTTTGATATCCTCCAACTAGATGGAATCATGAGCCGCTTTTCCACCGTCGGGCCAAACCGTTCTCTTTGATTAACCGTTCCATTTCGTGCCGATACGGATATGGTTTAATTTTCCACTGTTGAAGAATGTAATACAAAAGCGCCTTGGTAACGCACGTGTTTACAGACGATATGAGATGTAAATAGTGACCACGTTATAGAGGATGATCAGATATTTCTATTTCTTTAATTTTATTATTAATTTGTGTGAACTTCGCTCAAATAGTATGCTTGCCCAGCTACAGAGAAACTGGCAGACAGACAACAGACGAATGAACAATTCTAAGTGGCACGTCACTACACTCATTCTACCAGCACGGTTAAGGAAACTGTGCTGAGAACTCAGGGCTGAGAATTGTTTAATCATGCTGTGCCGAACCAAGCTGTGCAAACATTACTAGAACCATTCCACACTGTTCTTAAAAACGTTCGGCCCGATGGGGGTAAAGCAGCTATAGTCTGAGTTGAAGCTAAACAAAACTGGTTCATTGGTGATTTCAAATATGAAATTTAATGGTAAGCTTGGTGCTTCTCTGCCCGAGAGACGTTTCAAAGATGGCCGCTGAGTGAAATTACTTGCCTTAAAGCGACTTTGGTCACCGACTTGAAGCTAAAAAAAATCTGGTCACCATCATACACAATTTAATGCAAAATCTGTCAACTCCAAATGCTGAAAATCGGGGCAAAGATCTGGCCTAAAGTCATGTAGTGTATTTCAGCCTTTAGTTGTAATGTCTGTTTCAACGTGACTCACCCCAAGCGTCATATAGATCCCCATCATCTTTGATTTCACATGCTGTGACACGGCACACACTGGACTGTAACACAGAGTGCCCAGGATCTGACACAGTATCGGCCATTTGCTGTTGGGGTTTGAGGTGACGGTGATCACTGTCACCCCCTCACCCTGAGACATTGTAAGAGACATCCTGCAAATCTGAGGATATAGAAAAGAGGGAGTTTAACCTTCCAACAGGTGATAATGGCCAGTCCTCTTGTGTTTACTGCTTTTCATTTTGAGGACAGCCTAAGTAAGTATTTTAATAAATGTATCATTACAGGCAAGGGTGAAGTTTTAATTTTAACATTGGTGGAGACATCTAAACAGTTACCTATGCCAGCTTGTTTTCGCCACAGAATAAAACATTTTGAAAGATAATTGCGACTTTTTATCTCACAATTGCGTGTTTACATCTTGCAATTCTGACTTTATTTATCAGGATTGCGATGTAAAAAGTCAGAATTGCATGATATAAAATCGCAAATGCATGTTATAAAGTCAGAATTTCGAGATATAAACTCGCAATTGCGAGTTATAAAGTCCAGTTCTAAGGAAAAAAAGGCTGACTGACACAATTCTGAATTTTAACATGCAATTCTGACTTTATATCTCCCAATTGCATGTCATTAAGTCAGAATTGCGAGATACGTATAAACATGCAATTCTGAGAAAAAAAGTCAGAATTGTCAAAATTCTGACTTTATAACTCACAATTGCGCGTTTATATAACACAATTCTGAGATAAAAAATCTGAATTGCGAGATGTAAACCAGATTTAAAAAAAAAAAAATCGCAATTTATATTTTTTATTCTGTGGTGGAAACAAGCTTCCTAGATACCAGACTAAACCAGCAAATTAAAATTTAGCTTTGTGTAATTCATGAATGAATAGCATTCATTCATGACTAAAAAAAAATATATATATATTCAAGGATTTAAATTAAGCTTTTTAATGTATAATAACAAAATAATGAAATCTTTAATGTTTTAACTAATAGATAGCAACACTATCTGTCTATTCCTGAGTTGGTTTATTTCCTGTTTCTTGGTGCTATTCATTAGGCTATGTATAATGTGTTTTCTCCTGTACTTGGTCAGTAGCTGTTGCTTTTAACTTTTGTTTGCCTTATTAATTTAATAAAACATATTGAGCCTCTATCCTTGGCCTTGCTGCATGTATCCTGCCCTGCATGGAGTTACAGAGGCAGTTTAACAGAGACTTAACTAACTTTACTCTGTCCGTAGTGATTAGTGAAAGCCTTTGTTAAGAAAATTGTTCATGTTATTTCACAATGCATGTTTATGCATGTAAACAGACTGAAATTTTCTTTTAGGTAGAACAAGGTGTGAAAATTCCAGTTTGCTGAAATTAGATTGCCAAGATGAAAATCAAACTTTTTACCTGATTTCACCATGACACAATTATTATTCTTTATCTACATTTACAACCTACATTTACAAATCATTTACAGATTGCGTGAGAAAGACAGTGTTAAACTCACCTTGAATGTGACTGAGTCAGTTACAATCCCGCAAAATTTCACAGTCTTGTCTCTGATAAACACAGAACTTGTTTTGTTCTTTCTCGACAGTGACTCCCCTTTGGATTTCACAAAAAGTGAAAGAGGAATGTTGTTAGTCCAAACACACAAGCAACCCGTAATCTCACGAGAGAAGGAAGTTACGGGAATGAAAGTAAATGACTGTAGCTGGATGTGTTCAAAGTTTTCTGTACCATTTCACTATTCCCTACATTTGTCCACTTTTATAGTGCACTTGATGGACTGAATGAAAATGAGTAAGCAAATACGGACTATGAGTACTTTTGCATAGTTTCTGCTTCCTGTAATAATCATTTGAAACTTAACAAAATGCCATCTCCAGTAGTAATGAAAAGATTTATCTGAAACTCTGTCATGGAAACTAGCATGTATAAACCAAAATTAAACAATTTTATAATTAATTTAAAAGGAATTTATACCTGAATGTGTTATCACGCTACTTTATACTCTCTGTTTACGTATATGACGAGTCATGCACTGGGCTACTCCGCAGCGTTTGACGTCCCGCTCGCTTTAACACACTCCGACACACTTATTAGACATACTGTATTGATTCAGGATAAGACTGAAGATGGATTCATGATTTACTCGCTCATTATATAAATTTAGTACATTTTGAAATAAAATGTTGTTACATATACCTTTAATTATATTACTATGAAGCTGAATTTTTAGCAGCCATAACTCCAGTCTTCAGTATCACGTGCTCTTACAGAAATCATTACTGATTTGGTACTCAGTTATTAGCAATAATTGATGCTCAATTATTAATGGTTCTTATTATTATTAATGGTGGAAACAGCTTTTGCGGTTTAATGTTTTTGTGGAAACCATCATGAAATTTATTAGGATTTTTTTTGCTGAATAGAAATAGAAATCTTTTGTAACAAAATAAACGACTTTACTGTAAGTTTTTTAATTATTCCGAACTATTGACCAGTAGTATGAATAAAAAGAGAAAGACAATATGCAATATGCGAAAGACAATAGTTTGTTAATTGGTTCTGTTCTCCTATGGTTCCCTGCCTGTTTGTTTCCTTGGTTACTAATTGATTGAGAATTCTGTTCAGGTGTATTTAGTTAATTATCTCATTAGCTCCCTTTTTTGCCCTGTGTATTTAAAGGGATAGTTCACCCAAAAAATAAAAATTCTGTCATAATTTACTCACCCTCATGTTGTTCCAAACCCGTATAAATTTCTGTCTTCTGTTGAACACAAAAGAAGATATTTTGAAGAAAGTTGGTCAACAAACAGTAGACGGTAGCCATTAACTTATAAAATGAATAATGTGGAAGTCAATTGCTAACATCAACTGTTTGTTGACCAACATTCTTCAAAATATCTTTTGTGTTTAACTTGAGGGTGAGTAAATGATGAAACAGTTTTAATTTTTGGGTGAACTATCCGTTTAAACTCTGTGTTTGGTTCTTTTCAATTGTCTGTTAATGTTGCGTTTCAATCGTGGTTCTGTTCTGTATCCTTAGTACACTGAGTTTTGTTCAAATAAACTGAAGACTGCTGCGTTTAGATCCTGTTTCAACTTGATTTGCAACTGTGACCGTATCAGTTGATCAAGTTTCTGGTAAACATCCCATTCCATTGTTAACCTTGTTCGTCCACTTGAGATCAGCATGATCCTGAAGCAGTGTGTCAAAGGATCAGCTCTCATTAGGCCGATTGACTCTCGAATATTAGTATAAGAAGGACCTCTAACTACATGCTGATGGCTTTGTAATCCAGATCTTATCTCTCTATGTAGCTGTCGCTCTCACTTCCTTTCTTGTATAAGTTCTCTGCTTTTGCTCATTAACTCATTAACTTAACACACCATAAACCAGCATTTCCAGAGCCACATGATGAATCAAGACAGATGGTTAATTAAGCCATTTTCTGTCCGTGACTAAATCTTAAAGTCACAGAGGGAGGATAATATATCATTTAGGATGTGAAAAAGGCATAATTCTTCATAAATTGCATCTTTATATAACACAGAATACCCTGTAATGACAAAAAATCTGAGATTGCTACAGACAGCAATTCATGTTTTACAAAACTCGTTCGCATCAGCATTGGTGCTTCCTGGCATTTAAGTGTTATTTAGTTCCTCTTTGTTCAACGGTTATGATGAAGTATGTCTTTCTTGTGACATTCAGAGCTGGCTTGAAAAATTACATTGTCATTTTAGTGGAAAAAATACACAAAACAGATTTGGCTTTACATAATAAGCCTGGAGAGCTGAATTGACAACGTTTCCCCGGGCCCCGGGTATCTCTATTTATTGCATGCTACAGTGGAGGATAATAGAATTTGACAGACTATTTGAAAAGTTATGAACTTCATGTATGGGTTTTTGACACCCATCTTTGGCAATTTTGACTTCAGCAGGATTTAATTGTCCTGTTATGTGTGAAAGATCATAAAATCATGATGGGCATCTAAAACTCTGTATAAACAGCAGTATTCTTTAACCTTGGGAGGCAGTTCTCTGCATGGCCATAGAAATAATTGTGAAATTTTCAAAAAATAACAGATGTATATATTTTTGGTTCCCTTTAGTCTTATATTATTCACAGTGATTATAATATTAAAATTCTGAAAACAATGAAACATTCTGTTATGGCACTGAATGTAGTATCCTGTGCCTAAAAGCAGTATTTCTAGCTTATTTTATTCAATTGTTTGGTGGGAAAAACTAATAAATACAAAAAAAAAGAGAGAGAAGTTAATTAAAATTGAATATGTTAAATCAATGAATAAGGGAATAAGTTAAATCAATTAATATTTGTGTATATAACTTTTTAAAGACAAATGGATAATTGTGATAATCAATATTTGTTTTCCCACACACTAAACCACAGCTGATGTGCTGCAGACTATCGTTTGCATTATAAGAAGCAACATTTCAACTGAAAGCAGAAGTATAGTATAAATATGAACTCTGCATTCATTAAACAAGTGTGGATTACTTCTGTGAGGGATTTTTAATAGATAAGTAAACTGTCTTTTAGAACTAATCATGTTTCTGACTCTAAAAATCTGACCTTTAGACTATTTAACCTTATGATAAACTTTTACCTGACTTGGGTCTAATATTATGACTAACTCTTACCTGATTTCCCATTTTATGCATCCTAAACCTGAGTGTAAAAATAACAAAAATGGGAAATTAAACTAGAACACTTGAATTAGACACAGCGGTAACATTTTGGAATACGGTTCCTTCGTTAATGAATAACTACACAGGAACAAATGAGTAACACAATATTAACAATCTACTAACTACTATTAACTAACAATAAATTCTGATTAACGAATTAGTAAGTAATAGCACACAGATGAAAGTGGTAGTTCACTATTAACTAATCAATAACTATTAATAACTATTAATAAAATAACTTTTTCTAATGCTTCCCTGAGAACTACTATAAGAATCATGGTAACTAACTAGTAAGGACTCAAGTGTTACTACATACTTCTAAAGGAATTACTAATTATTTGGATCCGTATTCTAAAGTGAAGATCATGGTAACTAACTGGTAATGACTCAAGTGTTAATACATACTTCTAAAGGAATTACTAATTATTTTAAGCTTTTGAGGTTTTTGGTGAAGTTTTAAATAGTAATTCCCGTTGAAGTATGTAGTAACACTTTAGTCATTGCTAGTTAGTTACCATGATCTTCACTTTAGAATACGGATCCAAATAATTAGTAATTCCTTTAGAAGTATGTAGTAACACTTCAGTCATTACTAGTTAGTTACCATGATTCTTATAGTATTTACTAATGAAAAGTCAATCCTAAAGTGTAGAATCTTCTAATCCTTCACAAGATATTTGCACACACATATATGAGCTAGGAGACATACATTAAACATATTTTTTTGTGAGCTAGGTTAAATAATAAAATCACTCTATATGGTATTTGGATGGCTGATGACTCAATATGTTCCAGTCGTCAGCGTCACCATGACTCTAGTGATTCAATGCCAGTCCAGAGGAATCCCCGAAAATTGGCCACAGGACAAGTAAGGTCCCGACAACTGCATTTAAAAATCCATTTCTTTAAAATTATTCAGTTGATAAATAGTTCTCTAGGAGAAAGCATAGGCTAATTATTTCCCAAATCATCATGTCTGCTATGCTATTACATATTGATAAACCTTGTGTATAAGTTTACAGTAGCAGTTAAAATGTTAATGTAGTGCTAGTCATTTGTCCTGCATTAGTTATTGATTAGTTTTGCATGAATTATGAAACTTTTTCAGTAGTTCTCTAGGAAGCATTAAAAAAATAGTAGTTATTGATTAGTTAATAGTGAACTACTACTTTCATCTGTGTGCTATTACTTACTAATTCGTTAATTAGAATTTCTTGTTAGTTAATAGTAGTTACTAGATTGTTAATATTGTGTTACTCGTTTGTTCCTGTGTAGTTATTAATTAATGAAGGAACCGTTTTCTAAAGTGTTAACGACTCAGCCGACGACGATGTGTAGACGCGCTGGAATATAGGATTAGACTCAGCTGACGTCGATGTGTAGACGCGCTAGGGTATAGGATTAGACTCAGTCGATGTCGATGTGTAGATGCGCTAGGGTATAGGGTTAGACTCGGCCGCCTTCGATTATAGACGCACTAGAGTATAAATATCATACGTAGTTAGATTTAAGAAAAAATCTACCACACTTCCAAATAAACTCAGGTGTGAGTCGACTGCAATATGAACACAACACTGACCAAAGACATCTAAACTAACCAAAAACAGGACATTATGTCACAAGATGCGACCGAAGAATGCTCAAGCATACCTGTTTTTTCTCGTCATAAGAGCAATGTTGCCCATTACAGTTCGGTACAAGTGTCGAAATCGCCATCTCCTCGCGGCAGATCTTCATTTGTATTCCTGGCTCTGTTTTGACTCCTTTACATATTTTATAAGCTCTGTGCAAGTTCTCAGCTGTGAAAAAACCCATTATATTATGTACACACATAACTCAATTAAGCTCAACACACAGCATTGTTTTGGATGTTCGGTTGCAAAATGAACATCATAAAGCTGTTTTTAGATTCGGCAGAGGGCTACTTCAGTGAATAGACAGGGTGACCTGAGGATAGGGCCCCCCACTCCTCTAGCGCATTTCAAGCTGCGGAGCTTCCGGCAGAGATTGCTGGTCCTTCTAATGGGGGGCCAAGCGTTTCATTCGGGCCTCTGGCGGAGTATCAGATGTCGATCGCTGCATCGAAGGGTGGGCTAGAGTCCTCCGGGGATGAAGACTCAGCTGTGCTGCCCCCTTTGGGGAGAAGAGCATTGATCAAGTCTGACCCTGAGCTGATGGCCATGATGAGGTGTCCAAGGGGTACGTGGAGATCCCTCTGGTGAAGTGCGCGGTAGTGATGGAATTGTGTCCACAAAGCGCTGCCACCTGGAGGGGTAATCCGCTTCTCCTATCAAAGGCCTGTGAGTTCTCGTCCGTGCTTATGGCCAAGGCTTATAGAGCTGCCATCTCTGGCTGAACCTGGCAGATATGAGGGAGACTCCCTGATCTCCCAGGCTGGCCTCTTTGTCGACGCGCTTGAGAACTTTGCCCAGCAGTTCACGGCTGCACAAATGCAGACGGAGACGATTAAGCATATCCTGCCGTGGCGGCCCGCTGCTGCCTCCACCCCACCGCAGATGCAGTCATCACACCTGGTCGTGGCCAAGGAGGCCCACCTGTGGCTTCATCCTCCGCTCCCGCATGGCCTCCGCAGCAGCCTCCACCTAGGCCGCAGCGCAGAACCAGCCACAATAAGCGCAGCAGTCCATCCCAGCCCCTGCCCGACACTTCAAGCATCAGACCAAGCAGTGTACATGAGACGGGCAACCCAGAGATGGAGGAAAAAGCTCTTCGAGAGATGGTGATCGCACCACTCCCTCCCCTGCAGAGGACCAAGTGGAGACATTTTTGTTGAGTGAAATTCCCGAACAAAGAGCAGTTTCCTCTATCTCTTGGTCCCATGAGGGCACGGATGGCAGTGTGCGACGCTATGCCTTGCCTCTCTCATCCTCGTCTTCTATTGCTAGCCGGCAGCTCTGTGCTGTCTGAGGATGTGATGCCTTCTCCCTGCAGAACCGTGGAGCCAGATGAGTGTTGCACCGCACACTCAGACCCCAATCTGGAATGCTATGCCTTCTATTCCACTGTCAGTTGTTTCCCACAGTAAGCCTACTCGCACAGACACTGGGAGGATGAGGAGCAGGTCTTGCTTGTTGCACCCCTTCTGGCCGAACAGGACCTGGTTCCCAGAACTCATGCTCCTCACGACAGACCCTCCCTGGTGCAGTCTTCTGAGGAAGGACCTGCTTTCTCAGAGAAGGGGCACCCTTATGGCACACGTTTCTGTACCTCTGGAACCTTCACTTGTGGTTGTTGGATGGGACTTGGAGGACTTAGGTGACCTACCCCCCGCTGTGGTAGACACAATCACTTAGAGCGCCCGCCATGAGGCACGCTTATGCCTTGAAGTGGAACCTGTTCACCGAATGGAGCTCTCACAGCACATCATGATGCAGTACATGGTAAGTCTGTGGGAAAGCGTGACCTAATCATCAAGTTCCTGATGGGCGTGAGGAGGCTGAATCCTCCCCGCCCTCACCTTGTATCCTCTTGGGACCTCTCCTTGGTCTTAGCAGCCTTACAGATAATGCCCTTTGAACCGCTGCGGTCGGTAGAGCTTAAAATCCTGTCTCTTCAGTTTGCTCTCCTGACTGCGTTCGCTTCTGTTAAGAGGGAAGGGGACCTGCAAGCATTTTTGGTCTATGAATCGTGCCTAGAATTCGGATCGGCCAACTCTCACATAATCCTGAGATCCCGGCCCAGATACCTGCCCAAGGTTCCTAGGGAAAGGCAGTCTCTAAGCAGAGGTTGGATGCCATTGTCTTGGCGTACCAGACCCAAGGCAAGCTGTGCCCCCTTGGGGTGAGAGTTCACTCTACCAGAGATGTTGCTTTATCCTGGGCACTGGCGCATGGTGCCTTGCTGGCAAACATCTGTAGAGCTGCGTGCTGTGCGACACCTAACAGGTTTGCGAGATTTTATAATCGCCATGTAGAGCCAGTGTCCTCCTGTGTGCTTGTCGCCAGTAGTAATTCCCCTCCTTGGATTGGATACGTGCACTTATCAATGCACTTATTGATAAACTTCTGAATGACAGAGACTAAGAAACATCATTTATTTATTTCATTCTACTAAATAATGACCAAGCAGTTGATTGTGATATTTACAGCCTTAGAGCAAAGGGACATATGTTTTTTGACATCACTTTGAATTAGAGAAAGAATTATTTTCATGTTTTTAAATAGAAAAAAGGATGTAATTGTTACGAGGGTGCAGTTGAAGCAGAGATGAGGCAGGATCCAAATGCAGCACACACTCTTGCATCACCAAGACTGCCCTTCAAAACAGGAGACACAGACAGTTCAGCAGGGTGGCGGAGCGGAGGCGGTCTTAGGGGAGGGATGGAGGGCCAGGTCCGCGCAGGCAATGGGTGGGACTGGGCCGTGGAACGTGGGCAGACCTGGGCCCTGGAACGTGGACGGAGCAGGATGCGCAGGCGGCCAGGGTGGAGCAGGATGCGCAGGCGGCCAGGGCGGAGCAGGCGACCAGGGCGGAGCAGGCGACCAGGGCGGAGCAGGCGACTCTTCGGGGGGCCACGGCGAAGATGACCCTTCGGGCGGCCATGGCGGTGAAGACCCTTTGGACGGCCACGGCGGTGAAGACCGTTCGGGCGGCCATGGTGGAGAGGACCCTTCGAGCGGCCATGGTGGAGAGGACCCTTCGGGTGGCCATGGCGGTGAGGACCCTTCGGGTGGCCATGGCGGAGAAGACCCTTCGGGTGGCCATGACGGTGGCCTACTGCCCCCCAAATAAAAATTCTTGGGGGTAGCTACGGGGTCAAAGGTTGGAGCAGGCACCGGCTCAGGACCGAACACCAGCACAGGAGATACAGGCAGGGCCAGAAGCTTGGGCGACGCCGGCAGGGCAAGGAGCTTGGGCGGTGCCGGCAGGGCTAGAGGCTTGGGTGGTGCCGGCAGGGCAAGGAGCTTGGGCGGTGCCGGCAGGGCAAGGAGCTTGGAGACGGCCTCTGTGCTGACAGCAGGGTTAGGAGTGACCTCCGGCCCCAGTGGGACGCAGGAAGTCTTCCTCCTCCTCCTTCTCCTCCTCCTCCTCCTCTTCCGAGAGGGCGCTGGACTGGACGGGACCAGCGGCGAGGGCTCGGGACTGGACGGGATCAGCGGCGAGGGCTCTGGGCTGGACAGAATAAGCGGCGAGGGCTCTGGGCTTGACGGAATCAGCGGGGAAGGCTCTGGCTGGACAGGCTCTGGCTGGACAGGCTCTGGCTGGACAGGCTCTGGTTGGGCAGACGGGACGTGGACAGACTCTGGCTGGGCAGACGGGACGTGGACAGACTCTGGATCTACTGGGCTTATGTGGAGCTCAGGCTCGACAGGGCTGACGTGAAATGAGGGCTCGGCAGGAATAAGCTCCAGCAGGTCGGTCTCCAGCAGGTTCTTCATCCGCCAAGCCCACAGTAAATGCCGAACCGCTCAGTAAAAGGGCCACGTCGACATACTGTTCTACTGTCCCGTGAGGATCATGGTCAGGCATCAATGACCGAAGCGGTTCAGATAATCCTCTGCGAAAAAAGATCATCAAACACAGATCGTCCATATGAAACTGACGGGCCAGCTCCAGAAAGTCCTTAACATAGTCCTCATCCGGTCGATCTCCCTGACGAAGACACACGATTTGAAAGTCTGGGCACAGGGTTGGCATGGCTGCTGGATTCATGTCGGTGAGTTCTTCTGTTACGAGGGTGCAGTAGGATCCAAATGCAGCACACACTCTTTATTCGTTGAACTGAAAACTAGGCGAAGACTCAGGCTAGGAACAAGACTCAACTAACTGCATCACAGAGCAACACATACACACACAAGAACTCACCAAGACTGGACTGAAACACAGGGCTTAAATACAGGGGCAGACGATCCAAACAGGATAACAAGGGGGCGTGGTCAATGATAAACACCTGGGGAGACTAATAGACTTAACAGGGAACTACTAACATGAAACGACAGGGGAACACAGACTGGCATCATAACATTAATATAGGGAAGGTTAAACATATTGCCAATCTGGAAAATTAAAGTAATATAAGGTTTGTCTATATTCAAAATTTATTTTAATTAATACAATATTCAGGGATTGACTTGATAGGTAGTGTAGAACATGTATTGTGCCTGCCTATCCTATACAAACATTAATGGCAGATGTTATATACTGTAATAACTGACATGGGTAGCATGCTAAAGTGCAATATTGCTATAGTTATCTAACACAGAAACTTAAATATACTAGATTAGATCAACAAAAAATTCAACAAAACATTATTTGTTTAAAGAAACTTGTTTTTGACTCGTTGTACAAACTAATTGCAAACGTTTTCCCCAATTTAATTGTTTATTGGACAAACCTTTTTCGCTGTTTACTGCTCAAAGATATTTAATAGAAGTCTTTTGGCAGTATATTCTGTTAAGATAATTTATCATCACAGTTCTTCAGGAAGTAATTAATGATGGTATAGACTTTCATTTGGAGTGTTGGTCCCAGTACTAATACTAGACAATGCAAATCTGCCAATGTCATCTTTCCCCAGCAAATGCACATAAAGTGCCATCTGCTCTGAGTATCGGATTGAAGAACATTTCTTTGATATTTCTGCTTAGTCATGAAATAAAAACGTAATATCTTCTGCAGTGACTCACTCTTCCTCCTCAGCACAATATGTTCTTGTGTTAATCTTTCGCTCAGGCCGTCACTCTAAACAAGTTTGCTCTGGGGATTGACAGACTTGCACATGCCTTTAGCTGCTCTTAGAAATACATTGAGGAAGCACATATAGATAAAATAAGGCTGAAAACACATAGCCAGTCTGCCACAATTAACTCCGTAGAAGCAGTTCTTTAAAAATAGCCGTCTTTGCCCTTTCATGCGTTCAGTATGCTGGAATATTGGGATAGTGATGGTTCATATAAAGAGTGAGCCAGCAGCAAATGAAAAAGCACAGTATTTTAACAGATGAATCGTCTGCTGCAATTAGGATAAAGAGTTAGAATGTAAGGTGAAAATGAAAATGTTATGCCTCACAGGGTCTGTTCATTTTCCCTGTACAGGGGACAAAACCCTAACATAGGCTAAAAATCTTTGGTGGTCTTTTAACAATAAGACCTGAGAGTCTTGAAAAGAGATGTACTGTCTATTATTACCAGGATGTAAATTAAGGAAAGAAAGAGAGAATTACAGACAATAGAGAATGAATTATTCATTGGGATTCATGAAGAGGTGGAGCAAATTACATCAGAGAATTTTTCACAGCTTCTTCTTATTTTCTGGTTTTAAGATTTAATTTAATTTTCTCTGACAAAGATTAAGATTAAAATGTACGTTATACGCAAGTTACTACAGATATAAAATGTCTCGGTTACTCATGTAACCCTCGTTCCCTGAAGGAGGGAACGGGAGACGTAACGTCGACGTGATGATGTAATTGGGATCGCCTTGAGAGACCAATCTACTTTGAGAGTATTAAAACGAGCCATGCGATAATTGCATCAGCTGCTCTGCTTGCATTGCGAGCATATGACGAGCAGCAGGTGCGTCGCATATTGTTTTACGCTGAGGAGCCGAGACGTGTTCCGCCGTAGAGCGATGGTCAGCAACCGTGGCGACTGGACGTTACATATCTCGTTCCCTCCTTCAGGGAACGA